>NC_088397.1:99391498-99401498 GCF_034236695.1 Oncorhynchus nerka
TCAACATGTAAAGTGCCTGCACCTCACTGCTGGCTTGCCTCTGAAGCAAGGTCCTAAACGATATCATAACCACCATCGATTAAAAAAAACAACAGTACTGTGCAGCCGTCTTCATCGACCTGGCCAAGGCTTTCGACTCTGTCAATCACCGTATTCTTATCGGCAGACTCAACAGCCTTGGTTTCTCAAATGACTGGTTCGCCTGGTTCACTAACTACTTCTCAGATAGAGTTAAGTGTGTAAAATCGGAGGGCCTGTTTTCCGGACCTCTGGCAGTCTCAATAAAGATGTTTAACATGTCCTCTACTCTCCGTCCATCTAGTGGTGGGGACAGAGATGTTTAACATGCCCTCTACTCTCCAGACGTCCATCTAGTGGTGGGGATAGAGATGTTTAACATGTCCTCTACTCTCCATCCATCAAGTGGTGGGGACAGAGATGTTTAACATGTCCTCTACTCTCCAGACGTCCATCTAGTGGTGGGGATAGAGATGTTTAACATGCCCTCTACTCTCCATCCATCAAGTGGTGGGGACAGAGATGTTTAACATGTCCTCTACTCTCCATCCATCAAGTGGTGGGGACAGAGATGTTTAACATGTCCTCTACTCTCCAGACGTCCATCTAGTGGTGGGGACAGAGATGTTTAACATGTCCTCTACTCTCCAGACGTCCATCTAGTGGTGGGGACAGAGATGTTTAACATGTCCTCTACTCTCCGTCCATCTAGTGGTGGGGACAGAGATGTTTAACATGTCCTCTACTCTCCATCCATCAAGTGGTGGGGACAGAGATGTTTAACATGTCCTCTACTCTCCAGACGTCCATCTAGTGGTGGGGACAGAGATGTTTAACATGCCCTCTACTCTCCAGACGTCCATCAAGTGGTGGGGATAGAGATGTTTAACATGCCCTCTACTCTCCGTCCATCAAGTGGTGGGGACAGAGATGTTTAACATGTCCTCTACTCTCCAGACGTCCATCTAGTGGTGGGGACAGAGATGATTAACATGTCCTCTACTCTCCAGACGTCCATCTAGTGGTGGGGACAGAGATGTTTAACATGTCCTCTACTCTCCAGACGTCCATCTAGTGGTGGGGACAGAGATGTTTAACATTTCCTCTACTCTCCAGACGTCCATCTAGTGGTGGGGACAGAGATGTTTAACATGTCCTCTACTCTCCGTCCATCTAGTGGTGGGGATAGAGATGTTTAACATGTCCTCTACTCTGCAGACGTCCATCTAGTGGTGGGGACAGAGATGTTTAACATGTCCTCTACTCTCCAGACGTCCATCTAGTGGTGGGGACAGAGATGTTTAACATGTCCTCTACTCTCCGTCCATCTAGTGGTGGGGACAGAGGTGTTTAACATGCCCTCTACTCTCCAGACGTCCATCTAGTGGTGGGGACAGAGATGATTAACATGTCCTCTACTCTCCGTCCATCTAGTGGTGGGGACAGAGGTGTTTAACATGCCCTCTACTCTCCAGACGTCCATCTAGTGGTGGGGACAGAGATGATTAACATGTCCTCTACTCTCCAGACGTCCATCTAGTGGTGGGGACAGAGATGTTTAACATGTCCTCTACTCTCCAGACGTCCATCTAGTGGTGGGGACAGAGATGATTAACATGTCCTCTACTCTCCAGACGTCCATCTAGTGGTGGGGACAGAGATGTTTAACATGTCCTATACTCTCCGTCCATCTAGTGGTGGGGATAGAGATTTACATCACATGAACTCCTTTCTCTTAATTAAGCCCTTAATGTCATTCAGCGTATGGCTACCTTTTAACTTTATAGTGTAGTACCTTTGGCTAGGACCATAAGACCATAGGGCTCTGGTAAAAAATAATTCACTAGTCTGTGAGGAATAGAGTGTCATTTGAGATGCACAATCTTGCCAGATGGTGGTTGTCTGGCTACCCAACCACATTGCCAAATGTCCAGCCTAGGCCACAAATATTTATTCTCAGCCACATGGCAAAATGTGTAGAATAGCAGGAAGTTAGCTATTTTCCCTATTTATATATATATTTTTTGTCCTCCCCAAACTTCGGCCAGTCAACCCGCACAACAAATGTTTACCTACTGTACACTACTGTTAGATACTCTGAGATGATCCACTCACACATTTCACACCCCTCATGTTTTACATCACCACAAATTATTTAAATGGAAGAAGTCTCAGACTGAAGTACACTACCGTTAAAAGCTTGGTGTCACTGAGAAATGTCCTTTAAAAAAAAAAGAATAAAGCACATTTTTGTCCATTAAAATAACTTAAAATTATTCAGAAGTACAGTGTAGACATTGTTAATGTTGTAAATTACTATTATAGCTGGAAACGTCTGATTTTTAATGGAATATCTACATAGGCGTACAAAGGCCCATTATCAGCAACCATCACTCCTGTGTTCCAATGGCACATTGTGTTAGCTAATCCAAGTTTATCATTTTAAAAGGCTAATTGATCATTAGAAAACCCTTTTGCAATTATGTTAGCACAGCTGAAAACTGTTGTTCTGATTATTAATTAGGAAGCAATAAAACTGGCCTTCTTTAGACTAGTTGAGTACCTGAAGCATCACCATTTGTGAGTTCGATTACAGGCTCAAAATGGCCAGAAACAAAGAACTTTCTTCTGAAACTCGTCAGTCTATTCTTGTTCTGAGAAATGAAGGCTATTCCATGCGAGAAATTGCCAAGAAACTGAAGATCTCGTACAACGCTGTGTAATTTGTAAGTCGCTCTGGATAAGAGCGTCTGCTAAATGACTTAAATGTAAATGTAAATGTGTACTACTCCCTTCACAGAACAGCTGTGTTGTTACCTACCCTTACCACTTGGGGGCGGCCCATCAGGAAATCTAGGAGAGTTGCAGAGGGAGGTGTTTAGTCCCAGGGTCCTTAGCTTATTGATGCGCTTTGAGGGCATGTTGGTGTTGAACGCTGAGCTGTAGTCAATGAACAGCATTCTCACACAGGTGTTCCTTTTGTCCAGGTGAAAAGGGCAGTCTGGAGTGCAATAGAGTGTGCATCATCTGTGGATCTGTTGGGGCGGTATGCAAATTGGAGTGGGTCTAGTGGGTTTCTGAGATAATGGTGTTGATGTGAGCAATGACCAGCCTTTCAAAGCATTTCATGGCTACAGACATGAGTGCTACGGGTCGGTAGTCATTTAGACAGGTTACCTTAGTGTTCTTGGGCACAGGGACTATGGTGGTCTGCTTAAAACATGTGGGTATTACAGACTCGGACAGGGAGAGGTTGAAAATGTCAGTGAAGACACTTGCCAGTTGGTCAGCACATGCTCGCAGTATACGTCCTGGTAATCTGTCTGGCCCTGCGGCCTTGTGAATGTTGACCTGTTTAAAGGTCTTACTCATATCGGCTGCGGAGAGCGTGATCACACAGTCTTCCGGAACAGCTGATGCTCTCATGCATGTTTCAGTGTTACTTGCCTCGAAGCGAGCATGGAAGTAGTTTAGCTCATCTCGTAGGCTCTTGTCACTGGGCAGCTCTCGGCTGTGCTTCCACATGTAGTCTGTAATGGTTTGTAAGCCCTGCCACATCCGATGAGCGACAGAGCCTATGTAGTACGATTCGATCTTTGTCCTGTATTGATGCTTTGCCTATTTGAAGGGTTCGTCAGAGGGCATAGCGGAATTTCTTATAAGCTTCCTGGTTAGAGTCCCGCTCCTTGAAAGCGGCAGCTCTAGCCATTAGCTCAGTGCGGATGTTTCCTGTAATTCATGGCTTCTGGTTGGGGTATGTACGTACAGTCACTGTGGGAACAACGTCATCGATGCACTTATTGATGAAGCCAGTGACTGATGTAATGTACTCCTCAATGCCATCTGAGGAATCCAGGAAACATATTCCAGTCTGTGCTAGACAAAACAGTCCTGTAGCTTAGCACCTGCTTCATCTGACCAGTTTTTTATTGATCAAGTCACTTGTGCTTCCTGCTTTAATTTTTGCTTGTTAGCAGGAATCAGGAATATATAGTTATGGACAGATTTGCCAAATGGAGGGTGAGGGAGAGCTTTGTACGTGTCTCTGTCTGTAGAGTAAAGGTGGTACAGAGTTTCTTCCCTCTGGTTGCACATTTAACATACTAATAGAAATTTGGTGAAACTGATTAAAGTCCCCGGCCACTAGGAGCGCCGCTTCTGGGTGAGCATGTTCCTGTTTGCTTATGGCGGAATACAGCTCATTCAGTGCTGTCTTAATGCCAGCCTCCGACTGTTGGTGGTATGTAAACAGCTACAAAGGATACAGATGAAAACTCTCTCGGAAGGTTTTCATCTGTATTCTCTTATCATGAGAAACTCTACCTCGGGCGAGCAATAGCTCGAGACTTCCTTAGATATCGTGCACCAGCTGTTGTTTACAAAAATACATAGCCCACCGCCCCTTGACTTACCAGATGCTGCTGTTCTATCCTGCCGGTACATCGTATAACCAGCCAGCTGTATGTTGGTATTGTCATCGTTTAGCCACAACTCCATGAAGTATGAGATTTTACACCTCGCTCTCTGTGGTCCAGACCTGTTAGAGAACATGGTTTGGGGAAACACCTCGCTCTCTGTGGTCCAGACCTGTTAGAGGACATGTTTTGGGGAAACACCTCACTCTCTGTGGTCCAGACCTGTTAGAGGACATGTTTTGGGGAAACACCTCGCTCTCTGTGGTCCAGACCTGTTAGAGAACATGGGCTGCATCCCAAACGGTAACCTATTCTCTATGTAGCCCTATGGGATCTCTATGTAGCCCTATGGGATCTCTATGTAGCCCTATGGGATCTCTATGTAGCCCTATGGGACCTCTATGTAGCCCTATGGGATCTCTATGTAGCCCTATGGGATCTCTATGTAGCCCTATGGGATCTCTATGTAGCCCTATGGGATCTCTATGTAGCCCCATGGGATCTCTATGTAGCCCTATGGGATCTCTATGTAGCCCCATGGGATCTCTATGTAGCCCTATGGGATCTCTATGTAGCCCTATGGGATCTCTATGTAGCCCTATGGGATCTCTATGTAGCCCTATGGGACCTCTATGTAGCCCTATGGGATCTCTATGTAGCCCCATGGGATCTCTATGTAGCCCTATGGAATCTCTATGTAGCCCTATGGGATCTCTACGTAGCCCTATGGGATCTCTACGTAGCCCTATGGGATCTCTATGTAGCCCTATGGGATTTCTATGTAGCCCTATGGGATCTCTATGTAGCCCTATGGGATCTCTATGTAGCCCTATGGGATCTCTATGTAGCCCCATGGGATCTCTATGTAGCCCTATGGGATCTCTATGTAGCCCCATGGAATCTCTATGTAGCCCTATGGGATCTCTATGTAGCCCTATGGGATCTCTATGTAGCCCTATGGGATCTCTATGTAGCCCTATGGGACCTCTATGTAGCCCTATGGGATCTCTATGTAGCCCCATGGGATCTCTATGTAGCCCTATGGAATCTCTATGTAGCCCTATGGGATCTCTATGTAGCCCTATGGGATCTCTACATTGGCCTATGGGATCTCTATGTAGCCCTATGGGATCTCTATGTAGCCCTATGGGATCTCTATGTAGCCCCATGGGATCTCTATGTAGCCCTATGGGATCTCTATGTAGCCCTATGGGATCTCTATGTAGACCTATGGGATCTCTATGTAGCCCTATGAGATCTCTATGTAGCCCTATGGGATCTCTATGTAGCCCCATGGGATCTCTATGTAGCCCCATGGGATCTTTATGTAGCCCTATGGGATCTCTATGTAGCCCCATGGGATCTCTATGTAGCCCCATGGGATCTCTATGTAGCCCTATGGGATCTCTATGTAGCCCTATGGGATCTCTATGTAGCCCCATGGGATCTCTATGTAGCCCTATGGGATCTCTATGTAGCCCTATGGGATCTCCATGTAGCCCTATGGGATGTCTATGTAGCCCTATGGGATCTCTATGTAGCCCTATGGGATCTCTATGTAGCCCTATGGGATCTCTATGTAGCGCTATGGGATCTCTATGTAGCCCTATGGGATCTCTATGTAGCCCTATGGGATCTCTATTTAGCCCTATGGGATCTATATGTAGCCCTATGGGATCTCTATGTAGCCCCATGGGATCTCTATGTAGCCCTATTTGATCTCTATGTAGCCCTATGGGATCTCTATGTAGCCCTATGGGATCTCTATGTAGCCCTATGGGATCTCTATGTAGCCCTATTGGATCTCTATGTAGCCCTATGGGATCTTTATGTAGCCCCATGGGATCTCTATGTAGCCCTATGGGATCTCTATGTAGCCCTATGGGATCTCAATGTAGCCCTATGGGATCTCTATGTAGCCCTATGGGATCTCTATGTAGCCCTATGGGATCTCTACGTTTGCCTATGGGATCTCTATGTAGCCCTATGGGATCTCTATTTAGCCCTATGGGATCTCTATGTAGCCCTATGGGATCTCTATGTAGCCCCATGGGATCTCTATGTAGCCCTATTTGATCTCTATGTAGCCCTATGGGATCTCTATGTAGCCCTATGGGATCTCTATGTAGCCCTATGGGATCTCTATGTAGCCCTATGGGATCTCTATGTAGCCCTATGGGATCTCTATGTAGCCCTATGGGATCTCTATGTAGCCCTATGGGATCTCTATGTAGCCCTATGGGATCTCTATGTCCCTATGGGATCTCCAGCCCTATGGGATCTCTATGTAGCCCTATGGGATCCTATGGGATCTCTAGCCCTATGGGATCTCTATGTAGCCCTATGGGATCTCTATGTAGCCCTATGGGATCTCTATGTAGCCCTATGGGATCTCTATGTAGCCCTATGGGATCTCTATGTAGCCCTATGGGATCTCTATGTAGCCCTATGGGATTTCTATGTAGCCCCATGGGATCTCTATGTAGCCCCATGGGATCTCTATGTAGCCCAATGGTATCTCTATGTATCCCTATGGGATCTCTATGTAGCCCCATGGGATCTCTATGTAGCCCTATGGGATCTCTATGTAGCCCTATGGGATCTCTACGTAGCCCTATGGGATCTGGTCAACAGTATTTAAAGGGAATAGGGTGCCATTTGTGATGTGATCGGACTCTGACCACAGCCTGTTTTCTGAGTGATGGGACTGAGAGGCTGAGAGGCTGAGAGGCTGAGTGGATGAGGGGCTGAGAGGCTGAGAGGCTGAGAGGCTGAGAGGCTGACAGGCTGAGAGGCTGAGAGGCTGAGAGGCTGAGTGGCTGACAGGCTGAGTGGCTGACAGGCTGAGAGGCTGACAGGCTGACAGGCTGAGAGGCTGAGAGGCTGCGAGGCTGAGAGGCTGAGTGGCTGACAGGCTGAGTGGCTGAGTGGCTGAGAGGCTGAGAGGCTGAGAGGCTCACAGGCTGAGAGGCTGACAGGCTGAGAGGCTGACAGGCTGAGAGGCTGAGTGGCTGAGAGGCTGAGAGGCTGAGTGGCTGACAGGCTGACAGGATGAGAGGCTGAGAGGCTGAGAGGCTGAGTGGCTGACAGGCTGACAGGATGAGAGGCTGAGAGGCTGAGAGGCTGACAGGCTGAGAGGCTGACAGGCTGAGAGGCTGAGTGGCTGACAAGCTGACAGGATGAGAGGCTGAGTGGCTGACAAGCTGACAGGATGAGAGGCTGACAGGCTGACAGGATGAGAGGCTGAGAGGCTGAGAGGCTCACAGGCTGAGAGGCTGACAGGCTGAGAGGCTGACAGGCTGAGAGGCTGAGTGGCTGAGAGGCTGAGAGGCTGAGTGGCTGACAGGCTGACAGGATGAGAGGCTGAGAGGCTGAGAGGCTGAGTGGCTGACATGCTGACAGGATGAGAGGCTGAGAGGCTGAGAGGCTGACAGGCTGAGAGGCTGACAGGCTGAGAGGCTGAGTGGCTGACAAGCTGACAGGATGAGAGGCTGACAGGCTGAGAGGCTGACAGGCTGACAGGATGAGAGGCTGACAGGCTGAGAGGCTGAGAGGCTGACAGGCTGAGAGGCTGAGAGGCTGAGACTCTCAACATGGAATGAATCTCATTCAGTATTTACACTCCTTTATTAGAAAGGATCAATAAACCACTGATGTCTGGGGGGAGAGGAGAGGAGAGCCCCTACATCAGCAGAAGATTAAGTCTGATCTGCAGTACAACTGGTAAACAGGGATTTGCAGAAAGTGATTTAGCATTGATTGCCCTGCCTACTGCAACCACGGCCCAACTGCATTATGCAGGCACTATTGATAGGCTGAAGTGTCTGTACTGTACTATAGTGTACAATCATGTACTATAGTATACTATACTGTACTGTAGTTTACAATCGTGTACTATAGTGTATTATACTGTACTATAGTGTACTATCATGTACTATACTTTACTAAAGTGTACAATCATGTACTCTAGTGTACTATACTGTAATATAGTGTACCATCATTTAGTATAGTCTACTGTACTGTAATATAGTGTACAATCATGTACTATAGTGTACTATACTGCAATATAGTGTACAATCATGTACTATACTGCACTATACTGTACTATAGTGTATTATACTGTATTGTAGTGTACTATACTGTAGTGCAGTGTACTATACTGTACAATCATGTACTATAGTGTACTATACTGTACCGTAGTGTACTATACTGTAGTGTACTAAACTGTACTATACTGTACTATAGTGTACTATACTGTACTGTGCTGTAACTCACTGTACAATACTGTATAGCTAGTACACTGTGTACTATGCCCATACTGTAGTGTACTATAGTGCTATAGTGTACAATCATCCCTGTACTAGTAACTGTACAACACATACTAAACTCCCTACAGCCCAGTAACTACTGATAGTGCACTATATTGTACTATAACTCCCTAGCCCATGTAATGTACTGTACAACTCTACATCCCTACTGTAGCCCATAGTAACTCACTGTATTATACTGTACTGTACTACTGTATACTATCCTATACAAGTAACTCACTGTACTATATCCTGTACCCATAGTAACTCACTGTACAACACATCCTACAGTGTAACTCACTGTACAACACTCCCTATAGCCCATAGTAACTGTACACTATACTGTACCCATAGTAACTACTGTACTCCCTACAGCCCATAGTACTCACTGTACAACATAGTGTACAACCCATAGTAACTCACTGTATAGTACATCTATACCACAGTGTACTACTGTACAATAGTGTACCCATAGTGTACTGTACTACAGTGTACTATAGTAACTCACTGTACAACACATCCCTATAGCCCATAGTAACTCACTGTACAACACATCCTATAGCTGTAACTCACTGTGTATCTATACTATACTATAGTAACTACTGTACAACACATCCTACAGCCCATAGTAACTACTGTACAACACATCCCTATACCCATAGTAACTATACTACTATAGTAACTCACTGTACAACACATCCCTACAGCCCATAGTAACTCACTGTACAACACATCCCTAGCCCATAGTAACTCACTGTACAACACATCCCTATAGCCCATAGTAACTCACTGTACAACACATCCCTATGCCCATAGTAACTCACTGTACAACACATCCCTATAGCCCATAGTAACTCACTGTACAACACATCCCTACAGCCCATAGTAACTCACTGTACAACACATCCCTATAGCCCATAGTAACTCACTGTACAACACATCCCTACAGCCCATAGTAACTCACTGTACAACACATCCCTATAGCCCATAGTAACTCACTGTACAACTCCCTATAGCCCATAGTAACTCACTGTAACACATCCCTACAGCAACACATCCCTACAGCCCATAGTAACTCACTGTACAACACATCCCTACAGCCCATAGTAACTCACTGTACAACACATCCCTACAGCCCATAGTAACTCACTGTACAACACATCCCTACAGCCCATAGTAACTCACTGTACAACACATCCCTACAGCCCATCCACTGTACAACACATCCCTACAGCCCATAGTAACTCACTGTACAACACA
>NC_088397.1:99406498-99461498 GCF_034236695.1 Oncorhynchus nerka
GTACTGCTATGATAACCCCATTCAGACTGCTACTGTTACTGTACTGTTATGATAACCCCCATTCAGACTGTTACTGTTACTGTTATGATAACCCCATTCAGACTGTTACTGTACTGTTATGATAACCCCATTCAGACTGTTACTGTACTGTTATGATAACCCCATTCAGACTGTTACTGTTACTGTTATGATAACCCCATTCAGACTGTTACTGTTACTATACTGTTATGATAACCCCCATTCAGACTGTTACTGTTACTGTTATGATAACCCCATTCAGACTGTTACTGTACTGTTATGATAACCCCATTCAGACTGTTACTGTTACTGTTACTATACTGTTATGATAACCCCATTCAGACTGTTACTGTTACTGTACTGTTATGATAACCCCATTCAGACTGTTACTGTTACTGTTACTATACTGTTATGATAACCCCATTCAGACTGTTACTGTTACTGTTACTATACTGTTATGATAACCCCATTCAGACTGTTACTGTTACTGTTACTATACTGTTATGATAACCCCATTCAGACTGTTACTGTACTGTTATGATAACCCCATTCAGACTGTTACTGTACTGTTATGATAACCCCATTCAGACTGTTACTATACTGTTATGATAACCCCATTCAGACTGTTACTGTACTGTTATGATAACCCCATTCAGACTTTTACTGTACTGTTATGATAACCCCTATTCAGACTGTTACTGTTACTGTACTGTTATGATAACCCCTATTCAGACTGTTACTGTTACTGGTACTATACTGTTATGATAACCCCATTCAGACTGTTACTGTACTGTTATGATAACCCCATTCAGACTGTTACTATACTGTTATGATAACCCCATTCAGACTGTTACTGTACTGTTATGATAACCCCTATTCAGACTGTTACTGTTACTGTACTGTTATGATAACCCCTATTCAGACTGTTACTGTTACTGTACTGTTATGATAACCCCATTCAGACTGTTACTGTTACTGGTACTATACTGTTATGATAACCCCATTCAGACTGTTACTGTTACTGTTACTGTACTGTTATGATAACCCCATTCAGACTGTTACTGTTACTGTTACTATACTGTTATGATAACCCCATTCAGACTGTTACTGTTACTGTTACTATACTGTTATGATAACCCCCATTCAGACTGTTACTGTTACTGTTACTATACTGTTATGATAACCCCATTCAGACTGTTACTGTACTGTTACTGTACTGTTATGATAACCCCCATTCAGACGGTTACTGTTACTGTTACTATACTGTTATGATAACCCCATTCAGACTGTTACTGTTACTATACTGTTATGATAACCCCATTCAGACTGTTACTGTTACTGTTACTGTACTGTTATGATAACCCCCATTCAGACTGTTACTGTTACTGTTACTGTACTGTTATGATAACCCCATTCAGACTGTTACTGTACTGTACTGTTATGATATTCCCATTCAGACTGTTACTGTTACTATCCTGTTATGATAACCCCATTCACACTGTTACTGTTACTATACTGTTATGATAACCCCATTCAGACTGTTACTGTTACTGTACTGTTATGATAACCCCATTCAGACTGTTACTGTTACTGTTACTATACTGTTATGATAACCCCATTCAGACTGTTACTGTTACTGTTACTATACTGTTATGATAACCCCATTCAGACTGTTACTGTTACTGTTACTATACTGTTATGATAACCCCATTCAGACTGTTACTATACTGTTATGATAACCCCATTCAGACTGTTACTGTTACTGTTACTATACTGTTATGATAACCCCATTCAGACTGTTACTGTTACTGTTACTATACTGTTATGATAACCCCATTCAGACTGTTACTGTTACTATACTGTTATGATAACCCCATTCAGACTGTTACTGTTACTGTTACTGTACTGTTATGATAACCCCATTCAGACTGTTACTGTTACTGTTACTATACTGCTATGATAACCCCATTCAGACTGTTACTGTTACTGTTACTATACTGTTATGATAACCCCATTCAGACTGTTACTGTTACTGTTACTATACTGTTATGATAACCCCATTCAGACTGTTACTGTTACTGTACTGTTATGATAACCCCATTCAGACTGTTACTGTTACTGTACTGTTATGATAACCCCATTCAGACTGTTACTGTTACTATACTGTTATGATAACCCCATTCAGACTGTTACTGTTACTGTTACTATACTGTTATGATAACCCCATTCAGACTGTTACTGTTACTGTACTGTTATGATAACCCCATTCAGACTGTTACTGTTACTATACTGTTATGATAACCCCATTCAGACTGTTACTGTTACTATACTGTTATGATAACCCCCATTCAGACGGTTACTGTACTGTACTGTTTTGATAACCCCCATTCAGACTGTTACTGTTACTGTTACTATACTGTTATGATAACCCCATTCAGACTGTTACTGTTACTGTTACTATACTGTTATGATAACCCCATTCAGACTGTTACTGTTACTGTTACTATACTGTTATGATAACCCCATTCAGACTGTTACTGTTACTGTTACTATACTGTTATGATAACCCCATTCAGACTGTTACTGTTACTGTTACTGTACTGTTATGATAACCCCATTCAGACTGTTACTGTTACTGTACTGTTATGATAACCCCATTCAGTTTGTTACTGTACTGTTATGATAACCCCATTCAGACTGTTACTGTTACTGTACTGTTATGATAACCCCCATTCAGACTGTCAGACTGTTATAACCCCATTCAGACTGTTACTGTTACTGTTACTATACTGTTATGATAACCCCATTCAGACTGTTACTGTTACTATACTGTTATGATAACCCCATTCAGACTGTTACTGTTACTATACTGTTATGATAACCCCATTCAGACTGTTACTGTTACTAACTGTTATGATAACCCCATTCAGACTGTTACTGTTATGATAACCCCCATTACTATACTGTTATGATAACCCCATTCAGACTGTTACTGTTACTATACTGTTATGATAACCCCATTCAGACTGTTACTGTTACTGTTGTACTGTTATGATAACCCCATTCAGACTGTTACTGTTACTGTTACTATACTGTTATGATAACCCCATTCAGACTGTTACTGTTACTATACTGTTATGATAACCCCATTCAGACTGTTACTGTTACTGTTACTATACTGTTATGATAACCCCATTCAGACTGTTACTGTTACTGTTACTATACTGTTATGATAACCCCATTCAGACTGTTACTGTTACTGTTACTATACTGTTATGATAACCCCATTCAGACTGTTACTGTTACTGTTACTGTTGTTATGATAACCCCATTCAGACTGTTACTGTTACTGTTACTATACTTATGATAACCCCATTCAGACTGTTACTGTTACTGTTACTATACTGTTATGATAACCCCATTCAGACTGTTACTGTTACTGTACTGTTATGATAACCCCATTCAGACTGTTACTGTTACTGTACTGTTATGATAACCCCATTCAGACTGTTACTGTTACTGTTACTATACTGTTATGATAACCCCATTCAGACTGTTACTGTTACTGTTACTGTACTGTTATGATAACCCCATTCAGACTGTTACTGTTACTGTTACTATACTGTTATGATAACCCCATTCAGACTGTTACTGTTACTGTTACTATACTGTTATGATAACCCCATTCAGACTGTTACTGTTACTGTACTGTTATGATAACCCCATTCAGACTGTTACTGTTACTGTTACTATACTGTTATGATAACCCCATTCAGACTGTTACTGTTACTGTACTGTTATGATAACCCCATTCAGACTGTTACTGTTACTGTTACTATACTGTTATGATAACCCCATTCAGACTGTTACTGTTACTGTTACTGTACTGTTATGATAACCCCATTCAGACTGTTACTGTTACTATACTGTTATGATAACCCCATTCAGACTGTTACTGTTACTGTTACTATACTGTTATGATAACCCCATTCAGACTGTTACTGTTACTGTTATGATAACCCTACTGTTATGATAACCCCATTCAGACTGTTACTGTTACTGTACTGTTATGATAACCCCATTCAGACTGTTACTGTTACTGTTACTATGTTACTGTTATGATAACCCCATTCAGACTGTTACTGTTACTGTACTGTTATGATAACCCCATTCAGACTGTTACTGTTACTGTACTGTTATGATAACCCCATTCAGACTGTTACTGTTACTGTTACTATACTGTTATGATAACCCCATTCAGACTGTTACTGTTACTGTTACTTCAGACTACTGTTATGATAACCCCATTCAGACTGTTACTGTTACTATACTGTTATGATAACCCCATTCAGACTGTTACTGTTACTGTTACTATACTGTTATGATAACCCCATTCAGACTGTTACTGTTACTGTTACTATACTGTTATGATAACCCCATTCAGACTGTTACTGTTACTGTTACTATACTGTTATGATAACCCCATTCAGACTGTTACTGTTACTATACTGTTATGATAACCCCATTCAGACTGTTACTGTTACTGTACTGTTACCCCATTCAGACTGTTACTGTTACTGTACTATGATAACCCCATTCAGACTGTTACTGTTACTGTTACTATACTGTTATGATAACCCCATTCAGACTGTTACTGTTACTGTACTGTTATGATAACCCCATTCAGACTGTTACTGTTACTATACTGTTATGATAACCCCATTCAGACTGTTACTGTTACTGTTACTATACTGTTATGATAACCCCATTCAGACTGTTACTGTTACTGTTACTATACTGTTATGATAACCCCATTCAGACTGTTACTGTTACTGTACTGTTATGATAACCCCATTCAGACTGTTACTGTTACTGTTACTATACTGTTATGATAACCCCATTCAGACTGTTACTGTTACTGTACTGTTATGATAACCCCATTCAGACTGTTACTGTTACTATACTGTTATGATAACCCCATTCAGACTGTTACTGTTACTGTTACTATACTGTTATGATAACCCCATTCAGACTGTTACTGTTACTGTACTGTTATGATAACCCCATTCAGACTGTTACTGTTACTGTTACTATACTGTTATGATAACCCCATTCAGACTGTTACTGTTACTGTACTGTTATGATAACCCCATTCAGACTGTTACTGTTACTGTTACTGTTGTTATGATAACCCCATTCAGACTGTTACTGTTACTGTTACTATACTGTTATGATAACCCCATTCAGACTGTTACTGTTACTGTTACTGTACTGTTATGATAACCCCATTCAGACTGTTACTGTTACTGTACTGTTATGATAACCCCATTCAGACTGTTACTGTTACTGTTACTATACTGTTATGATAACCCCATTCAGACTGTTACTGTTACTGTACTGTTATGATAACCCCATTCAGACTGTTACTGTTACTGTTATATACTGTTATGATAACCCCATTCAGACTGTTACTGTTACTGTTACTATAACCCCATTCTGTTATGATAACCCCATTCAGACTGTTACTGTTACTGTACTGTTATGATAACCCCATTCAGACTGTTACTGTACTGTTATGATAACCCCCATTCAGACTGTTATGATTAACTATACTGTTATGATAACCCCATTCAGACTGTTACTGTTACTGTTACTATACTGTTATGATAACCCCATTCAGACTGTTACTGTTACTGTTACTATACTGTTATGATAACCCCATTCAGACTGTTACTGTTACTATACTGTTATGATAACCCCATTCAGACTGTTACTGTTACTGTTATGATAACCCCATTCAGACTGTTACTGTTACTGTTACTGTGATAACCCCATTCAGACTGTTACTGTTACTACTATACTGTTATGATAACCCCATTCAGACTGTTACTGTTACTGTACTGTTATGATAACCCCATTCAGACTGTTACTGTTACTATACTGTTATGATAACCCCATTCAGACTGTTACTGTTACTGTACTGTTATGATAACCCCATTCAGACTGTTACTGTTACTGTACTGTTATGATAACCCCATTCAGACTGTTACTGTTACTGTTACTATACTGTTATGATAACCCCATTCAGACTGTTACTGTTACTGTTACTATACTGTTATGATAACCCCATTCAGACTGTTACTGTTACTGTTGTTACTATACTGTTATGATAACCCCATTCAGACTGTTACTGTTACTGTACTGTTATGATAACTTACTACTACTGTTATGATAACCCCATTCAGACTGTTACTGTTACTGTTACTATACTGTTATGATAACCCCATTCAGACTGTTACTGTTACTGTTACTATACTGTTATGATAACCCCATTCAGACTGTTACTGTTACTGTTACTATACTGTTATGATAACCCCATTCAGACTGTTACTGTTACTGTTATGATAACTGACTGTTACTGTTACTGTTACTATGATAACCCCATTCAGACTGTTACTGTTACTATACTGTTATGATAACCCCATTCAGACTGTTACTGTTACTGTTACTATACTGTTATGATAACCCCATTCAGACTGTTACTGTTACTGTTACTGTACTGTTATGATAACCCCATTCAGACTGTTACTGTTACTGTACTGTTATGATAACCCCATTCAGACTGTTACTGTTACTGTTACTGTACTGTTATGATAACCCCATTCAGACTGTTACTGTTACTGTTACTGTTATGATAACCCCATTCAGACTGTTACTGTTACTGTACTGTTATGATAACCCCATTCAGACTGTTACTGTTACTGTTACTATACTGTTATGATAACCCCATTCAGACTGTTACTGTTACTGTACTGTTATGATAACCCCATTCAGACTGTTACTGTTACTATAGACTGTTACTGTTACTGATAACCCCATTCAGACTGTTACTGTTACTTCAGACTACTATACTTTATGATAACCCCATTCAGACTGTTACTGTTACTGTACTGTTATGATAACCCCATTCAGACTGTTACTGTTCAGACTGTTACTGTACTGTTACTGATAACCCCCATTCAGACTGTTACTGTTACTGTACTGTTATGATAACCCCATTCAGACTGTTACTGTTACTGTTACTATACTGTTATGATAACCCCATTCAGACTGTTGTTATGATAACCCCATTCAGACTGTTACTGTACTGTTATGATAACCCCATTCAGACTGTTACTGTTACTGTTACTAACCCCATTCAGACTGTTACTGTTACTGTGATAACCCCCATTCAGTTACTGTTACTGTTACTGTTACTGATGATAACCCCATTCAGACTGTTACTGTTACTGTTACTATACTGTTATGATAACCCCATTCAGACTGTTACTGTACTGTTATGATAACCCCATTCAGACTGTTACTGTTACTGTTATGATAACCCCATTCAGACTGTTACTGTACTGTTATGATAACCCCATTCACTGACTGTTACTGTTACTATACTGTTATGATAACCCCATTCAGACTGTTACTGTTACTGTACTGTTATGATAACCCCATTCAGACTGTTAACCCCATTCAGACTGTTACTGTACTGTTATGATAACCCCATTCAGACTGTTACTGTTACTGTTACTGTTACTGTTGTTATGATAACCCCATTCAGACTGTTACTGTTACTGTTACTATACTGTTATGATAACCCCATTCAGACTGTTACTGTTACTGTTACTATACTGTTATGATAACCCCATTCAGACTGTTACTGTTACTGTACTGTTATGATAACCCCATTCAGACTGTTACTGTTACTGTACTGTTATGATAACCCCATTCAGACTGTTACTGTTACTGTTACTATACTGTTATGATAACCCCATTCAGACTGTTACTGTTACTGTTACTATACTGTTATGATAACCCCATTCAGACTGTTACTGTTACTGTTATGTTACTGTTACTGATAATAACCCCATTCAGACTGTTACTGTTACTGTACTGTTATGATAACCCCATTCAGACTGTTACTGTACTGTTATGATAACCCCATTCAGACTGTTACTGTTACTATACTGTTATGATAACCCCATTCAGACTGTTACTGTTACTGTACTGTTATGATAACCCCATTCAGTTTGTTACTGTACTGTTATGATAACCCCATTCAGACTGTTACTGTTACTGTACTGTTATGATAACCCCCATTCAGACTGTTACTGTTACTATACTGTTATGATAACCCCATTCAGACTGTTACTGTTACTGTTACTATACTGTTATGATAACCCCATTCAGACTGTTACTGTTACTGTTACTATACTGTTATGATAACCCCATTCAGACTGTTACTGTACTGTTATGATAACCCCATTCAGTTTGTTACTGTACTGTTATGATAACCCCATTCAGACTGTTACTGTACTGTACTGTTATGATAAACCCATTCAGACTGTTACTGTTACTATACTGTTATGATAACCCCATTCAGACTGTTAATGTTACTGTACTGTTATGATAACCCCATTCAGACTGTTACTGTACTGTTATGATAACCCCATTCAGACTGTTACTGTTACTGTACTGTTATGATAACCCCATTCAGATGTTACTGTTACTGTTATTCTGTTACTGTTACTTCAGTTACTGTTACTGTACTGTTATGATAACCCCATTCAGACTGTTACTGTTACTGTTACTGTACTGTTATGATAACCCCATTCAGACTGTTACTGTTACTGTTACTGTACTGTTATGATAACCCCCATTCAGACTGTTACTGTTACTGTTAATGTACTGTTATGATAACCCCATTCAGACTGTTACTGTTACTGTTACTGTACTGTTATGATAACCCCATTCAGACTGTTACTGTTACTGTACTGTTATGATAACCCCATTCAGACTGTTACTGTACTGTTACTATACTGTTATGATAACCCCCATTCAGACTGTTACTGTTACTGTTACTATACTGTTATGATAACCCCATTCAGACTGTTACTGTACTGTACTGTTATGATAACCCCATTCAGACTGTTACTGTGCTGTTACTACACTGTACTGTTATGATAACCCCATTCAGACTGTTACTGTACTATACTGTTATGATAACCCCCATTCAGACTGTTACTGTACTGTACTGTTATGATAACCCCATTCAGACTGTTACTGTACTGTTATGATAACCCCATTCAGACTGTTACTGTACTGTACTGTTATGATAACCCCATTCAGACTGTTACTGTACTGTTATGATAACCCCCATTCAGACTGTTACTGTTACTGATAACCCATTCAGTTTACTGTACTGTTATGATAACCCCATTCAGACTGTTACTGTTACTGTACTGTTATGATAACCCCATTCAGACTGTTACTGTACTGTACTGTTATGATAACCCCATTCAGACTGTTACTGTACTGTTATGATAACCCCCATTCAGACTGTTACTATACTGTTATGATAACCCCCATTCAGACTGTTACTGTACTGTTATGATAACCCCCATTCAGACTGTTACTGTACTGTTATGATAACCCCATTCAGACTGTTACTATACTGTTATGATAACCCCATTCAGACTGTTACTGTGCTGTTATGATAACACCATTCAGACTGTTACTGTGCTGTTACTATACTGTACTGTTATGATAACCCCATTCAGACTGTTACTGTTACTATACTGTTATGATAACCCCATTCAGACTGTTACTGTTACTATACTGTTATGATAACCCCATTCAGACTGTTACTGTACTGTTATGATAACCCCCATTCAGACTGTTACTGTTACTGTTACTATACTGTTATGATAACCCCATTCAGACTGTTACTATACTGTTATGATAACCCCATTCAGTTTGTTATTGTACTGTTATGATAACCCCATTCAGACTGTTACTGTTACTGTTACTGTACTGTTATGATAACCCCATTCAGACTGTTACTGTTACTGTTACTATACTGTTATGATAACCCCATTCAGACTGTTACTGTACTGTTGTTATGATAACCCCATTCAGACTGTTACTGTACTGTTATGATAACCCCTATTCAGACTGTTACTGTTACTAAACTGTTATGATAACCCCATCCAGACTGTTACTGTACTGTACTGTTATGATAACCCCATTCAGTTTGTTATTGTACTGTTATGATAACCCCATTCAGACTGCTACTGTTACTATACTGTTATGATAACCCCATTCAGACTGTTACTGTTACTGTTACTGTACTGTTATGATAACCCCCATTCAGACTGTTACTGTTACTGTACTGTTATGATAACCCCATTCAGACTGTTACTGTTACTGTACTGTTATGATAACCCCATTCAGACTGTTACTGTACTGTTACTATACTGTTATGATAACCCCATTCAGACTGTTACTGTACTGTTATGATAACCCCATTCAGACTGTTACTGTACTGTTATGATAACCCCATTCAGACTGTTACTGTACTGTTATGATAACCCCCATTCAGACTGTTACTGTACTGTTATGATAACCCCATTCAGACTGTTACTGTTACTATACTGTTATGATAACCCCATTCAGACTGTTACTGTTACTATACTGTTATGATAACCCCCATTCAGACTGTTACTGTTACTGTACTGTTATGATAACCCCTATTCAGACTGTTACTGTTACTATACTGTTATGATAACCCCCATTCAGACTGTTACTGTACTGTTATGATAACCCCCATTCAGACTGTTACTGTTACTGTTACTATACTGTTATGATAACCCCATTCAGACTGTTACTATACTGTTATGATAACCCCATTCAGTTTGTTATTGTACTGTTATGATAACCCCATTCAGACTGTTACTGTTACTGTTACTGTACTGTTATGATAACCCCATTCAGACTGCTACTGTTACTATACTGTTATGATAACCCCATTCAGACTGTTACTGTTACTGTTACTGTACTGTTATGATAACCCCCATTCAGACTGTTACTGTTACTGTTACTGTACTGTTATGATAACCCCATTCAGACTGTTACTGTTACTGTACTGTTATGATAACCCCATTCAGACTGTTACTGTACTGTTACTATACTGTTATGATAACCCCCATTCAGACTGTTACTATACTGTTATGATAACCCCCATTCAGACTGTTACTGTACTGTTATGATAACCCCCATTCAGACTGTTACTGTTACTGTACTGTTATGATAACCCCCATTCAGACTGTTACTATACTGTTATGATAACCCCCATTCAGACTGTTACTGTTACTATACTGTTATGATAACCCCATTCAGACTGTTACTGTTACTGTACTGTTATGATAACCCCATTCAGACTGTTACTGTTACTGTACTGTTATGATAACCCCATTCAGACTGTTACTGTTACTATACTGTTATGATAACCCCCATTCAGACTGTTACTGTACTGTTATGATAACCCCCATTCAGACTGTTACTGTTACTGTTACTATACTGTTATGATAACCCCATTCAGACTGTTACTGTTACTGTTACTATACTGTTATGATAACCCCATTCAGACTGTTACTGTACTGTACTGTTATGATAACCCCATTCAGTTTGTTACTGTACTGTTATGATAACCCCTATTCAGACTGTTACTGTTACTATACTGTTATGATAACCCCATCCAGACTGTTACTGTACTGTACTGTTATGATAACCCCATTCAGTTTGTTACTGTACTGTTATGATAACCCCCATTCAGACTGTTACTATACTGTTATGATAACCCCATTCAGTTTGTTATTGTACTGTTATGATAACCCCATTCAGACTGTTACTGTTACTGTACTGTTATGATAACCCCATTCAGACTGCTACTGTTACTGTACTGTTATGATAACCCCATTCAGACTGTTACTGTTACTATACTGTTATGATAACCCCATTCAGACTGTTACTGTTACTGTTACTGTACTGTTATGATAACCCCCATTCAGACTGTTACTGTTACTGTTAATGTACTGTTATGATAACCCCATTCAGACTGTTACTGTTACTGTTACTGTACTGTTATGATAACCCCATTCAGACTGTTACTGTTACTGTACTGTTATGATAACCCCATTCAGACTGTTACTGTACTGTTACTATACTGTTATGATAACCCCATTCAGACTGTTACTGTTACTGTTACTATACTGTTATGATAACCCCATTCAGACTGTTACTGTTACTGTACTGTTATGATAACCCCCATTCAGACTGTTACTGTTACTATACTGTTATGATAACCCCATTCAGACTGTTACTGTTACTATACTGTTATGATAACCCCATTCAGACTGTTACTGTACTGTTATGATAACCCCATTCAGACTGTTACTGTACTGTTATGATAACCCCCATTCAGACTGTTACTATACTGTTATGATAACCCCATTCAGACTGTTACTGTACTGTTATGATAACCCCATTCAGACTGTTACTGTACTGTTATGATAACCCCATTCAGACTGTTACTATACTGTTATGATAACCCCATTCAGACTGTTACTGTTACTATACTGTTATGATAACCCCATTCAGACTGTTACTGTTACTGTTACTATACTGTTATGATAACCCCCATTCAGACTGTTACTGTTACTGTACTGTTATGATAACCCCATTCAGACTTCAGACTGTTACTGTTACTGTACTGTTATGATAACCCCTATTCAGACTGTTACTGTTACTATACTGTTATGATAACCCCCATTCAGACTGTTACTGTACTGTTATGATAACCCCCATTCAGACTGTTACTGTTACTGTTACTATACTGTTATGATAACCCCATTCAGACTGTTACTGTTACTGTTACTATACTGTTATGATAACCCCATTCAGACTGTTACTGTTACTGTTACTATACTGTTATGATAACCCCATTCAGACTGTTACTGTACTGTACTGTTATGATAACCCCATTCAGTTTGTTACTGTACTGTTATGATAACCCCTATTCAGACTGTTACTGTTACTATACTGTTATGATAACCCCATTCAGACTGTTACTGTACTGTACTGTTATGATAACCCCATTCAGTTTGTTACTGTACTGTTATGATAACCCCATTCAGACTGTTACTGTACTGTACTGTTATGATAACCCCATTCAGTTTGTTACTGTACTGTTATGATAACCCCATTCAGACTGTTACTGTTACTGTTACTGTACTGTTATGATAACCCCATTCAGACTGCTACTGTTACTGTACTGTTATGATAACCCCATTCAGACTGTTACTGTTACTATACTGTTATGATAACCCCATTCAGACTGTTACTGTTACTGTTACTGTACTGTTATGATAACCCCATTCAGACTGTTACTGTACTGTTATGATAACCCCATTCAGACTGTTACTGTTACTGTTACTATACTGTTATGATAACCCCATTCAGACTGTTACTGTTACTGTACTGTTATGATAACCCCATTCAGACTGTTACTGTACTGTTACTATACTGTTATGATAACCCCATTCAGACTGTTACTGTTACTGTTATGATAACCCCATTCAGACTGTTACTGTACTAATAACCCCATTCAGACTGTTACTGTACTGTTACTATACTGTTATGATAACCCCATTCAGACTGTTACTGTTACTGTTACTATACTGTTATGATAACCCCATTCAGACTGTTACTGTACTGTACTGTTATGATAACCCCATTCAGTTTGTTACTGTTACTATTCAGACTGTTACTGTTATACTGTTATGATAACCCCCATTCTGTAGACTGTTATGATAACCCCATTCAGTTTGTTATTGTACTGTTACTTCAGACTGTTACTGTTACTGTTATGATAATGATAACCCCATTCAGACTGTTGTTACTGTTATGATAACTTCAGACTGTTACTGTTACTGTTATGATAACCCCCATTCAGACTGTTACTGTTACTGTACTGTTATGATAACCCCATTCAGACTGTTACTGTTACTGTACTGTTATGATAACCCCATTCAGACTGTTACTGTACTGTTACTATACTGTTATGATAACCCCCATTCAGACTGTTACTATACTGTTATGATAACCCCCATTCAGACTGTTACTGTACTGTTATGATAACCCCCATTCAGACTGTTACTGTTACTGTACTGTTATGATAACCCCATTCATTCAGACTGTTACTATACTGTTATGATAACCCCATTCAGACTGTTACTGTTACTATACTGTTATGATAACCCCCATTCAGACTGTTACTGTTACTGTACTGTTATGATAACCCCCATTCAGACTGTTACTGTTACTGTACTGTTATGATAACCCCTATTCAGACTGTTACTGTTACTATACTGTTATGATAACCCCCATTCAGACTGTTACTGTACTGTTATGATAACCCCCATTCAGACTGTTACTGTTACTGTTACTATACTGTTATGATAACCCCATTCAGACTGTTACTGTTACCCCATTCAGTTTGTTATTGTACTGTTATGATAACCCCATTCAGACTGTTACTGTTACTGTTACTGTACTGTTATGATAACCCCATTCAGACTGTTACTGTTACTGTTACTATACTGTTATGATAACCCCATTCAGACTGTTACTGTACTGTACTGTTATGATAACCCCATTCAGTTTGTTACTGTACTGTTATGATAACCCCTATTCAGACTGTTACTGTTACTAAACTGTTATGATAACCCCATCCAGACTGTTACTGTACTGTACTGTTATGATAACCCCATTCAGTTTGTTATTGTACTGTTATGATAACCCCATTCAGACTGCTACTGTTACTATACTGTTATGATAACCCCATTCAGACTGTTACTGTTACTGTTACTGTACTGTTATGATAACCCCCATTCAGACTGTTACTGTTACTGTACTGTTATGATAACCCCATTCAGACTGTTACTGTTACTGTACTGTTATGATAACCCCATTCAGACTGTTACTGTACTGTTACTATACTGTTATGATAACCCCCATTCAGACTGTTACTATACTGTTATGATAACCCCCATTCAGACTGTTACTGTACTGTTATGATAACCCCCATTCAGACTGTTACTGTTACTGTACTGTTATGATAACCCCCATTCAGACTGTTACTATACTGTTATGATAACCCCCATTCAGACTGTTACTGTTACTATACTGTTATGATAACCCCCATTCAGACTGTTACTGTTACTGTTACTATACTGTTATGATAACCCCCATTCAGACTGTTACTGTTACTGTACTGTTATGATAACCCCCATTCAGACTGTTACTGTTACTGTACTGTTATGATAACCCCTATTCAGACTGTTACTGTTACTATACTGTTATGATAACCCCCATTCAGACTGTTACTGTACTGTTATGATAACCCCCATTCAGACTGTTACTGTTACTGTTACTATACTGTTATGATAACCCCATTCAGACTGTTACTATACTGTTATGATAACCCCATTCAGTTTGTTATTGTACTGTTATGATAACCCCATTCAGACTGTTACTGTTACTGTTACTGTACTGTTATGATAACCCCATTCAGACTGCTACTGTTACTATACTGTTATGATAACCCCATTCAGACTGTTACTGTTACTGTTACTGTACTGTTATGATAACCCCATTCAGACTGTTACTGTTACTGTTACTGTACTGTTATGATAACCCCATTCAGACTGTTACTGTTACTGTACTGTTATGATAACCCCATTCAGACTGTTACTGTACTGTTACTATACTGTTATGATAACCCCCATTCAGACTGTTACTATACTGTTATGATAACCCCCATTCAGACTGTTACTGTACTGTTATGATAACCCCCATTCAGACTGTTACTGTTACTGTACTGTTATGATAACCCCCATTCAGACTGTTACTATACTGTTATGAGAACCCCCATTCAGACTGTTACTGTTACTATACTGTTATGATAACCCCCATTCAGACTGTTACTGTTACTGTACTGTTATGATAACCCCCATTCAGACTGTTACTGTTACTGTACTGTTATGATAACCCCTATTCAGACTGTTACTGTTACTATACTGTTATGATAACCCCCATTCAGACTGTTACTGTACTGTTATGATAACCCCATTCAGACTGTTACTGTTACTGTTACTATACTGTTATGATAACCCCATTCAGACTGTTACTGTTACTGTTACTATACTGTTATGATAACCCCATTCAGACTGTTACTGTACTGTACTGTTATGATAACCCCATTCAGTTTGTTACTGTACTGTTATGATAACCCCTATTCAGACTGTTACTGTTACTATACTGTTATGATAACCCCATCCAGACTGTTACTGTACTGTACTGTTATGATAACCCCATTCAGTTTGTTACTGTACTGTTATGATAACCCCATTCAGACTGTTACTGTACTGTTATGATAACCCCATTCTATTGTACTGTTATGATAACCCCATTCAGACTGTTACTGTTACTGTACTGTTATGATAACCCCATTCAGACTGCTACTGTTACTGTACTGTTATGATAACCCCATTCAGACTGTTACTGTTACTATACTGTTATGATAACCCCATTCAGACTGTTACTGTTACTGTTACTGTACTGTTATGATAACCCCCATTCAGACTGTTACTGTTACTGTTAATGTACTGTTATGATAACCCCATTCAGACTGTTACTCTTACTGTTACTGTACTGTTATGATAACCCCATTCAGACTGTTACTGTTACTGTACTGTTATGATAACCCCATTCAGACTGTTACTGTACTGTTACTATACTGTTATGATAACCCCCATTCAGACTGTTACTGTTACTGTTACTATACTGTTATGATAACCCCCATTCAGACTGTTACTGTTACTGTACTGTTATGATAACCCCTATTCAGACTGTTACTGTTACTATACTGTTATGATAACCCCTATTCAGACTGTTACTGTTACTATACTGTTATGATAACCCCATTCAGACTGTTACTGTACTGTTATGATAACCCCATTCAGACTGTTACTGTACTGTTATGATAACCCCATTCAGACTGTTACTATACTGTTATGATAACCCCCATTCAGACTGTTACTGTACTGTTATGATAACCCCCATTCAGACTGTTACTGTTACTGTACTGTTATGATAACCCCCATTCAGACTGTTACTATACTGTTATGATAACCCCATTCAGACTGTTACTGTTACTATACTGTTATGATAACCCCCATTCAGACTGTTACTGTTACTGTTACTATACTGTTATGATAACCCCCATTCAGACTGTTACTGTTACTGTACTGTTATGATAACCCCCATTCAGACTGTTACTGTTACTGTACTGTTATGATAACCCCTATTCAGACTGTTACTGTTACTATACTGTTATGATAACCCCCATTCAGACTGTTACTGTACTGTTATGATAACCCCCATTCAGACTGTTACTGTTACTGTTACTATACTGTTATGATAACCCCATTCAGACTGTTACTGTTACTGTTACTATACTGTTATGATAACCCCATTCAGACTGTTACTGTTACTGTTACTATACTGTTATGATAACCCCATTCAGACTGTTACTGTACTGTACTGTTATGATAACCCCATTCAGTTTGTTACTGTACTGTTATGATAACCCCTATTCAGACTGTTACTGTTACTATACTGTTATGATAACCCCATCCAGACTGTTACTGTACTGTACTGTTATGATAACCCCATTCAGTTTGTTACTATACTGTTATGATAACCCCATCCAGACTGTTACTGTACTGTACTGTTATGATAACCCCATTCAGTTTGTTATTGTACTGTTATGATAACCCCATTCAGACTGTTACTGTTACTGTTACTGTACTGTTATGATAACCCCATTCAGACTGCTACTGTTACTGTACTGTTATGATAACCCCATTCAGACTGTTACTGTTACTATACTGTTATGATAACCCCATTCAGACTGTTACTGTTACTGTTACTGTACTGTTATGATAACCCCCATTCAGACTGTTACTGTTACTGTTAATGTACTGTTATGATAACCCCATTCAGACTGTTACTGTTACTGTTACTGTACTGTTATGATAACCCCATTCAGACTGTTACTGTTACTGTACTGTTATGATAACCCCATTCAGACTGTTACTGTACTGTTACTATACTGTTATGATAACCCCCATTCAGACTGTTACTATACTGTTATGATAACCCCCATTCAGACTGTTACTGTACTGTTATGATAACCCCCATTCAGACTGTTACTGTTACTGTACTGTTATGATAACCCCCATTCAGACTGTTACTATACTGTTATGATAACCCCCATTCAGACTGTTACTGTTACTATACTGTTATGATAACCCCCATTCAGACTGTTACTGTTACTGTACTGTTATGATAACCCCCATTCAGACTGTTACTGTTACTGTACTGTTATGATAACCCCTATTCAGACTGTTACTGTTACTATACTGTTATGATAACCCCTATTCAGACTGTTACTGTTACTATACTGTTATGATAACCCCATTCAGACTGTTACTGTACTGTTATGATAACCCCATTCAGACTGTTACTATACTGTTATGATAACCCCCATTCAGACTGTTACTGTTACTGTACTGTTATGATAACCCCATTCAGACTGTTACTATACTGTTATGATAACCCCATTCAGACTGTTACTGTACTGTTATGATAACCCCCATTCAGACTGTTACTGTTACTGTACTGTTATGATAACCCCCATTCAGACTGTTACTATACTGTTATGATAACCCCCATTCAGACTGTTACTGTTACTATACTGTTATGATAACCCCCATTCAGACTGTTACTGTTACTGTACTGTTATGATAACCCCCATTCAGACTGTTACTGTTACTGTACTGTTATGATAACCCCTATTCAGACTGTTACTGTTACTATACTGTTATGATAACCCCTATTCAGACTGTTACTGTTACTATACTGTTATGATAACCCCATTCAGACTGTTACTGTACTGTTATGATAACCCCATTCAGACTGTTACTATACTGTTATGATAACCCCCATTCAGACTGTTACTGTTACTGTACTGTTATGATAACCCCCATTCAGACTGTTACTGTTACTGTACTGTTATGATAACCCCATTCAGACTGTTACTGTTACTGTTACTATACTGTTATGATAACCCCATTCAGACTGTTACTGTTACTATACTGTTATGATAACCCCATTCAGACTGTTACTGTTACTGTTACTATACTGTTATGATAACCCCATTCAGACTGTTACTGTTACTGTACTGTTATGATAACCCCCATTCAGACTGTTACTGTTACTGTTACTGTACTGTTATGATAACCCCCATTCAGACTGTTACTGTTACTGTTATGATAACCCCATTCAGACTGTTACTGTTACTGTACTGTTATGATAACCCCATTCAGACTGTTACTGTACTGTTATGATAACCCCATTCAGACTGTTACTATACTGTTACTATACTGTTATGATAACCCCATTCAGACTGTTACTATACTGTTACTATACTGTTATGATAACCCCATTCAGACTGTTACTGTACTGTTATAATAACCCCCATTCAGACTGTTACTGTTGTTCTTATAGAAAATTCTACTGTCAGTGTGTATAGTCTCCATTCTACTGTCAGTGTGTATAGTCTCCATTCTACTGTCAGTGTGTATAGTCTCCATTCTACTGTCAGTGTGTATAGTCTCCAGTCTCCTGTCAGTGTGTATAGTCTCCATTCTACTGTCAGTGTGTATAGTCTCCAGTCTACTGTCAGTGTGTACAGTCTCCATTCTACTGTCAGTATGTATAGTCTCCATTCTACTGTCAGTGTGTATAGTCTCCATTCTACTGTCAGTGTGTATAGTCTCCATTCTACTGTCAGTGTGTATAGTCTCCAGTCTACTGTCAGTGTGTATAGTCTCCATTCTACTGTCAGTGTGTATAGTCTCCAGTCTACTGTCAGTGTGTATAGTCTCCATTGTACTGTCAGTGTGTATAGTCTCCATTCTACTGTCAGTGTGTATAGTCTCCAGTCTACTGTCAGTGTGTACAGTCTCCATTCTACTGTCAGTGTGTATAGTCTCCAGTCTACTGTCAGTGTGTATAGTCTCCATTGTACTGTCAGTGTGTATAGTCTCCATTCTACTGTCAGTGTGTATAGTCTCCATTCTACTGTCAGTGTGTATAGTCTCCATTCTACTGTCAGTGTGTACAGTCTCCATTCTACTGTCAGTGTGTATAGTCTCCAGTCTCCTGTCAGTGTGTATAGTCTCCATTCTACTGTCAGTGTGTATAGTCTCCAGTCTACTGTCAGTGTGTATAGTCTCCAGTCTACTGTCAGTGTGTATAGTCTCCATTCTACTGTCAGTGTGTATAGTCTCCATTCTCCAGTCTACTGTCAGTGTGTACAGTCTCCATTCTACTGTCAGTGTGTATAGTCTCCATTCTACTGTCAATGTGTATAGTCTCCAGTCTACTGTCAGTGTGTACAGTCTCCATTCTACTGTCAGTGTGTATAGTCTCCAGTCTCCTGTCAGTGTGTATAGTCTCCATTCTACTGTCAGTGTGTATAGTCTCCATTCTACTGTCAATGTGTATAGTCTCCAGTCTACTGTCAGTGTGTACAGTCTCCATTCTACTGTCAGTGTGTATAGTCTCCATTCTCCATTCTACTGTCAATGTGTATAGTCTCCAGTCTACTGTCAGTGTGTATAGTCTCCATTCTCCATTCTACTGTCAATGTGTACAGTCTCCATTCTACTGTCAGTGTGTATAGTCTCCATTCTCCATTCTACTGTCAGTGTGTATAGTCTCCAGTCTACTGTCAGTGTGTATAGTCTCCATTCTCCATTCTACTGTCAATGTGTATAGTCTCCATTCTCCATTCTACTGTCAGTGTGTATAGTCTCCAGTCTCCTGTCAGTGTGTATAGTCTCCAGTCTCCTGTCAGTGTGTATAGTCTCCATTCTACTGTCAGTGTGTATAGTCTCCAGTCTACTGTCAGTGTGTATAGTCTCCATTCTACTGTCAGTGTAAGTCTCCATTCTACTGTCAGTGTGTCTCCAGTCTACTGTCAGTGTGTATAGTCTCCATTCTACTGTCAGTGTGTACAGTCTCCATTCTACTGTCAGTGTGTATAGTCTCCATTCTACTGTCAGTGTGTACAGTCTCCATTCTACTGTCAGTATGTATAGTCTCCATTCTACTGTCAGTGTGTATAGTATCCAGTCTCCTGTCAGTGTGTATAGTCTCCATTCTACTGTCAGTGTGTACAGTCTCCATTCTACTGTCAGTGTGTATAGTCTCCAGTCTCCTGTCAGTGTGTATAGTCTCCATTCTACTGTCAGTGTGTATAGTCTCCATTCTACTGTCAGTGTGTATAGTCTCCAGTCTACTGTCAGTGTGTACAGTCTCCATTCTACTGTCAGTGTGTACAGTCTCCATTCTACTGTCAGTGTGTATAGTCTCCATTCTACTGTCAGTGTGTATAGTCTCCATTCTACTGTCAGTGTGTATAGTCTCCAGTCTACTGCCAGTGTGTATAGTCTCCAGTCTCCTGTCAGTGTGTATAGTCTCCATTGTACTGTCAGTGTGTATAGTCTCCATTCTACTGTCAGTGTGTATAGTCTCCAGTCTCCTGTCAGTGTGTATAGTCTCCATTGTACTGTCAGTGTGTATAGTCTCCAGTCTACTGTCAGTGTGTATAGTCTCCAGTCTACTGTCAGTGTGTATAGTCTCCAGTCTACTGTCAGTGTGTATAGTCTCCAGTCTACTGTCAGTGTGTATAGTCTCCATTCTACTGTCAGTGTGTATAGTCTCCAGTCTCCTGTCAGCGTGTATAGTCTCCATTCTCCTGTCAGTGTGTATAGTATCCATTCTACTGTCAGTGTGTATAGTCTCCAGTCTACTGTCAGTGTGTACAGTCTCCATTCTACTGTCAGTGTGTATAGTCTCCAGTCTACTGTCAGTGTGTATAGTCTCCATTCTCCATTCTACTGTCAGTGTGTATAGTCTCCAGTCTACTGTCAGTGTGTATAGTCTCCATTCTACTGTCAGTGTGTATAGTCTCCATTCTACTGTCAGTGTGTATATTCTCCATTCTACTGTCAGTGTGTACAGTCTCCATTCTACTGTCAGTGTGTATAGTCTCCAGTCTACTGTCAGTGTGTATAGTCTCCAGTCTACTGTCAGTGTGTATAGTCTCCATTCTACTGTCAGTGTGTATAGTCTCCATTCTACTGTCAGTGTGTATAGTCTCCATTCTACTGTCAGTGTGTATAGTCTCCATTCTACTGTCAGTGTGTACAGTCTCCAGTCTACTGTCAGTGTGTACAGTCTCCAGTCTACTGTCAGTGTGTATAGTCTCCAGTCTACTGTCAGTGTGTACAGTCTCCATTCTACTGTCAGTGTGTACAGTCTCCAGTCTACTGTCAGTGTGTACAGTCTCCAGTCTCCTGTCAGTGTGTATAGTCTCCAGTCTCCTGTCAGTGTGTATAGTCTCCATTCTACTGTCAGTATGTATAGTCTCCATTCTACTGTCAGTGTGTATAGTCTCCAGTCTACTGTCAGTGTGTATAGTCTCCAGTCTACTGTCAGTGTGTACAGTCTCCATTCTACTGTCAGTGTGTATAGTCTCCAGTCTCCTGTCAGTGTGTATAGTCTCCATTCTACTGTCAGTGTGTATAGTCTCCAGTCTACTGTCAGTATGTATAGTCTCCATTCTACTGTCAGTGTGTATAGTCTCCAGTCTCCTGTCAGTGTGTACAGTATCCATTCTACGGTCAGTGTGTACAGTCTCCATTCTACTGTCAGTGTGTATAGTCTCCATTCTACTGTCAGTGTGTATAGTCTCCAGTCTACTGTCAGTGTGTACAGTCTCCATTCTACTGTCAGTGTGTATAGTCTCCATTCTACTGTCAGTGTGTACAGTCTCCATTCTCCATTCTACTGTCAGTGTGTACAGTCTCCATTCTCCATTCTACTGTCAGTGTGTACAGTCTCCATTCTCCAGTCTACTGTCAGTGTGTACAGTCTCCATTCTACTGTCAGTGTGTATAGTCTCCATTCTACTGTCAGTGTGTTACTGTTCTGTTAATTGCCAATGTTAATTATTCTATCCTGCCATGTAATCAAATCATCTGTGTCCAGAAACCATCAGTCTCTTAACACCGGGAACTGACCAATGGGTGACCAATGGGTGTTTCCTTATATCTGCAATTAAACCATAATTAATTATGCCGTTGACTCCATACTACAGACACATATTTCGCTGTCATTCCTCTGGGTTAATCTGTGTTGTATGCTGTGTTGTTAACTCAGAACTCTCCTCTCCTCTCCTCTCCTCTCCTCTCCTCTCCTCTCCTCTCTCCTCTCCTCTCCTCTCCTCTCCTCTCCTCTCTGCTCCTCTCATCTCCTCTCCTCTCCTCCCCTCCCCTCCCCTCCCCTCCCCTCCCCTCCCCTCTCCTCTGCTCTCCTCTCTGCTCCTCTCATCTCCTCTCCTCCTAGTGATGGAACATCAGCGGGGTTCAGGCGCTCCAGAGGGTGTGGTGTCGGGTGTGCTGACCCCTCCCGTCAGGAGGAACAGTAAATTGGCCAGTCTGGGACAGATCTTTAAACCCTGGAAATGGAGGAAAAAGAGGAACGGCAAGATCCAACAGAACTCCACAGGTGAGAGAGGCACTTCCCTTTGATCATTTGACAGAGCCTCAGGTCTCCACATGACTTCCTTCCTTTTTGGTATGTGACCCCAGTGGGAATCGAACCCACAACCCTGGCCGTTGCGCTGTGTGTTTCAGCTTTAGAGCGGACCCGGGATGAACTGGCCAATAGGGGCCTAGAGGGGATTGAACCAGGTACGCACGCACACACGCACACACAGTTGCACAGGTGCACAGGTGCACAGGCCAACCCATTACAATAAAATAACATATTAATTCCATGTATGTAATGATGCCTTCTGTCCCTGTGTGTGTGTATGTTTGTGCATGCGCACATGTGTGTGTGTGTGTGTCTGTGTGTGTGTGTGTAGAGTTTTGTGAGGCGTGTGGGGGGTTAGAAGACCCTGACACTCCCAGCCAATCTGACGCAGAGGAGAGAGAGGAGGAGGAGCCTTTGGCGCCCCTGGCAACCACCTCAGAGTACCTGGTCAGCGATGAAGACAACCCATCTACAGGTAGGACCTATGACCTCTGAACCCTGACCTCTAATCTCTAGAGTTTTAGCGTATCAGAGAGCATCAAATCTGTGATGCATTGTGGGTAAATTGAGGCTGACTGACTATTTATTTATTGTTATTAACCCCCCCCCCCCATTCGGAGGACATCTCTTCTTGGGGTTTTACAGCTTTTCTGCTACATATACATACATTTTACATACACATTTTAATACACATTTGACATGTACATCACCAGGGCCAAGCTTCCTGCCATCCAGGACATCTATACCAGGCAGTGTCAGAGGAAGGCCCTAAATATTGTCAAAGACTCCAGCCACCCTAGTCATAGACTCTTCTCTCTGCTACCGCACGGCAAGCAGTACCGGAGCTTCAAATCTAGGTCCAAGAGGCTTCTAAACAGCTTTTACCCCCAAGCCATAAGACTCCTGGACATCTAGTCAAATGGCTACACAGACTATTTGCATCCCCCCCCCCCCTCTACACTGCTGCTACTCTCTGTTATTATCTATGCATAGTCACATTAATAACTTTGCCTACATGTACATATTACCTCAATTACCTCGATACCGGTGCCCCCGCACATTGACTCTGTAAGGGTAGCCCCTGTATACAGCCTCCACTTTGACTCTGTACCGTAACACCCTGTATATAGCCTCCACATTGACTCTGTACCGGTACCCCCTGTATATAGCCTCCACATTGACTCTGTACCGGTACCCCCTGTATATAGCCTCCACATTGACTCTGTACCGGTACCCCTGTATATAGCCTCCACATTGACTCTGTACCGGTACCCCCTGTATATAGCCTCCACATTGACTCTGTACCAGTACCCCCTGTATATAGCCTCCACATTGACTCTGTACCGGTACCCCCTGTATATAGCCTCCACTTTGACTCTGTACCGTAACACCCTGTATATAGCCTCCACATTGACTTTGTACCGGTACCCCCTGTATATAGCCTCCACATTGACTCTGTACCGGTACCACCTGTATATAGCCTCCACATTGACTCTGTACCGGTACCCCCTGTATATAGCCTCCACATTGACTCTGTACCGGTACCCCCTGTATATAGCCTCCACATTGACTCTGTACCGGTACCCCCTGTATATAGTCTCCACATTGACTCTGTACCGTACCCCCTGTATATAGCCTCCACATTGACTCTGTACCGGTACCACCTGTATATAGTCTCCACATTGACTCTGTACCGGTACCCCCTGTATATAGCCTCCACATTGACTCTTTACCGGTACCCCCTGTATATAGCCTCCACATTGACTCTGTACCGGTACCACCTGTATATAGCTTCCACATTGACTTTGTACCGGTACCCCCTGTATATAGCCTCCACATTGACTCTGTACCGGTACCACCTGTATATAGCCTCCACATTGACTCTGTACCGGTACCCCCTGTATATAGCCTCCACATTGACTCTGTACCGGTACCCCCTGTATATAGCCTCCACATTGACTCTGTACCGGTACCCCCTGTATATAGCCTCCACATTGACTCTGTACCGGTACCCCCTGTATATAGCCTCCACATTGACTCTGTACCTGTAGCCCCTGTATATAGCCTCCACATTGACTCTGTACCGGTACCCCATGTATATAGTCTCCACATTGACTCTGTACCGGTACCCCCTGTATATAGCCTCCACATTGACTCTGTACCGGTCCCCCTGTATATAGTCTCCACATTGACTCTGTACCGGTCCCCCTGTACATAGTCTCCACATTGACTCTGTACCGGTACCCCTGTATATAGCCTCCACATTGACTCTGTACCGGTCCCCCTGTATATAGTCTCCACATTGACTCTGTACCGGTACCCCCTGTATATAGCCTCCACATTGACTCTGTACCGGTCCCCCTGTATATAGTCTCCACATTGACTCTGTACCGGTCCCCCTGTATATAGTCTCCACATTGACTCTGTACCGGTACCCCTGTATATAGTCTCCACATTGACTCTGTACCAGTACCCCCCTGTATATAGCCTCCACATTGACTCTGTACCGGTACCACCTGTATATAGCCTCCACATTGACTCTGTACCGGTACCACCTGTATATAGCCTCCACATTGACTCTGTACCGGTACCACCTGTATATAGCCTCCACATTGACTCTGTACCGGTACCCCTGTATATAGCCTCCACATTGACTCTGTACCGGTACCACCTGTATATAGCCTCCACATTGACTCTGTACCGGTACCCCTGTATATAGCCTCCACATTGACTCTGTACCGGTACCCCCTGTATACAGTCTCCACATTGACTCTGTACCGGTACCCCCTGTATATAGCCTCCACATTGACTCTGTACCGGTACCCCCTGTATATAGCCTCCACATTGACTCTGTACCGGTACCCCCTGTATATAGCCTCCACATTGACTCTGTACCGGTACCCCCTGTATATAGCCTCCACATTGACTCTGTACCTGTAGCCCCTGTATATAGCCTCCACATTGACTCTGTACCGGTACCCCCTGTATATAGTCTCCACATTGACTCTGTACCGGTACCCCCTGTATATAGCCTCCACATTGACTCTGTACCGGTCCCCCCTGTATATAGTCTCCACATTGACTCTGTACCGGTCCCCCTGTATATAGTCTCCACATTGACTCTGTACCGGTACCCCTGTATATAGCCTCCACATTGACTCTGTACCTGGTCCCCTGTATATAGTCTCCACATTGACTCTGTACCGGTACCCCCTGTATATAGCCTCCACATTGACTCTGTACCGGTCCCCCCTGTATATAGTCTCCACATTGACTCTGTACCGGTCCCCCCTGTATATAGTCTCCACATTGACTCTGTATCGGTACCCCCTGTATATAGTCTCCACATTGACTCTGTACCAGTACCCCCCTGTATATAGCCTCCACATTGACTCTGTACCGGTACCACCTGTATATAGCCTCCACATTGACTCTGTACCGGTACCACCTGTATATAGCCTCCACATTGACTCTGTACCGGTACCACCTGTATATAGCCTCCACATTGACTCTGTACCGGTACCCCCTGTATATAGCCTCCACATTGACTCTGTACCGGTACCCCCTGTATATAGCCTCCACATTGACTCTGTACCGGTACCCCCTGTATATAGCCTCCACATTGACTCTGTACCGGTACCCCTGTATACAGTCTCCACATTGACTCTGTACCGGTACACCCTGTATATAGCCTCCACATTGACTCTGTACCGTAACACCCTGTATATAGCCTCCACATTGACTCTGTACCGGTACCCCCTGTATATAGCCTCCACATTGACTCTGTACCGGTACCCCTAGTCCCTATATGCCCGGCCCTGGTTAAAATTAGTTCACCATATCGGGAATAGGGTGCCCTTTGGGACGCATAGGGACAGAATGGGTTCTGACAGTAACCCAGGTAACCCACAGTAACACACGGTAGCCCAGGTAACCCACAGTAACCCACAGTAGCCTGGTTCCTCTCTAGGTTTCTTCCTAGGTTTTGGCCTTTCTAGGGAGTTTTTCCTAGCCACCGTGCTTCTACACCTGCATTGCTTGCTGTTTGGGGTTTTAGGCTGGGTTTCTGTACAGCACTTTGAGATATCAGCTGATGTACGAAGGGCTATATAAATAAATTTGATTTGATTTGATTTGATTTGAGTAACCCACGGTAACCCACAGTAACACACAGTAACCCAGGTAACCCACAGTAACCCACAGTAACCCAGGTAACACACAGTAACACACAGTAACACAGGTGACCCACAGTAACACACAGTAACACAGGTAACCCACAGTAACACACAGTAACCAAGGTAACCCACAGTAACACACAGTAACCCAGGTAACCCACAGTAACCCACAGTAACACAGGTAACCTGATCAAGCAGGATCAAATAGTTAGAAAACTGTCCTGTCCTGAACTAACTGTGTATTTCAATGTTTTTTGCTGTTGTTGATTTTGTTTGTTTCAGCTGTTGATCTGACAGAAGACACTTTGACAGTGGCGGACCAGAGTGAGGACGGAGGGGAGGAGGACACTTCCCTCTGTGAGCCCTGTGTGGAAAGCTTTCTGGTACAGGCTGAGACAGGAGGGGGGCAGGAGACACCTCACCCCATGGACCCCCCATGGGACCTCCCACACCCCAACCTACCCAAACTACTTACCAGGCTGGGCAGCCTAGAGGGTGAGTCCCAAATCAGCCCCTAGCCCCTGTTTCTGGTCTGTTATCATGTTAGCTAACTATAACCAGCCTCTGTTACTGGCCTGTTTGCATGTTAGCTAACTCAAGCCAGCCTCATACAGCTAGCTAACTCCAACTAGCCTGCTAGCTTACTAACTCTAACCAGGCTCATACAGCTAGCTGTCCAGGCTGGGCAGTTTAAACTTCTTCGGGATCGGTGTCCCTTCCACGGGATGGTTGAGCTAACGTTGGCTAATGCGAATAGCCTGAGGTTGTAAGTAACAAGAACATTTCCCAGGACATAGACATATCTGATATGGTCAGAAAGCTTAAATTCGTATTAATTTAACTGCACTGTCCAATTAACAGTAGCTATTACAGTAAAAGAATACCATGCTATTGTTTGAGGAGAGTGCACAATTTTGAACATGAAAAGTTATTCATAAACAAATTAGACACATTTGGGCAGTCTTGATACAACATTTTGAACAGAAATGCAATGGTTCATTGGATGTGTCTAACACTTTGCACGTACACTGATGCCGTCTAGTGGCAAAAATCTAAAATGAACTTGGGCTGGAATAATACATTACGGCCTTTCTCTTGCATTTCAAAGATGATGGTACAAAAAAATACAGAACGGCGGGTTTTACTTTGTATTATCTTTTACCAGATCTATTGTGTTATATTCTACGACATTCAGCCAGCCTTGAGCTAGCCTTGAATTAGGTTAATATACCACTACTTCTAGGGCTACCATATCTCCTTTGCCACTTGGCCTGGACAATTTATTGTCGACACGGAGCCCCGCCGATCCATCACGACTGGACTGCCGACGTGAACGTCTCAACAGGCTATTCTGTTACGATGTCCCCGGCCCGCTAGCTTTTCTGAACGCTGTGTCCCCTGCTCGCCTAGCGTAGTAGTGACTACCGAACAGCACCCTGACTCACCTAGCGTAGTAGTGACTACCGAACAGCACCCTGACTCACCTAGCGTAGTAGTGACTACCGAACAGCACCCTGACTCACCTAGCGTAGTAGTGACTACCGAACAGCACCCTGACTCACCTAGCGTAGTAGTGACTACCGAACAGCACCCTGACTCACCTAGTGTAGTAGTGACTACCGAACAGCACCCTGACTCACCTATTGCTGCTCTTTTGACTCTATGATCACTCGGCTACAGAGCTGATGCCCCCTGGACTGTTTCAATAACACGGTACCTCATTTTATTTACCTGTCGGCCCCAGCCTCTAACTCAGGTCCTGTATGTACCTAACTGACCCGCTCTGCCCATTCATCGCCATTTACCCGTTGTTGTCTTAGCTCTCCTGTGATTGCTTTATGTCTCTCAATATGTCTAGTCTACTGCTGTCTTGGCTAGTTTTTACTGTTTTATTTCACTGTAGAGCCCTCAGTCCTGCTCAAAATGCCTTAGACAGCTCTTTCGTCCCACCCCACACACATGCAGAGACCTCACCTGGCTTAACTTGTACCTCCAGAGATGAAACCTCTCTCAACGTCTCTCAACGCCAAGATTTACCTCCACTGTACTCTCATCCTACCATATCCCTGTCTGTACATTATGCCTTGAATCTATTCTACCACGCCCAGAAATCTGCTCCTTTTACTATCTGTCCCCAACGCACTAGACGACCAGTTCTTATAGCCTTTAGCCGTACCCTCATCCTACTCCTCCTCTGGTGATGTAGAGGTTAACCCAGGCCCTGTAGCCCCCAGTTCCACTCCTATTCCCCAGGGGCTATCATTTGTTGACTTCCGTAACCGTAAAAGCCTTGGTTTCATGCATGTTAACATCAGAAGCCTCCTTCCTGTGTTTGTTTTATTCATTGCTTTAGCACACTCTGCCAACCCTGATGTCCTTGCTGTGTCTGAATCCTGGCTTAGGAAGGCCACCAAATATTCAGAAATGTCCATCCCCAACTACATTTTCCGACAAGATAGAACTGCCAAAGGGGGTGGAGTTGCAATCTACTGCAGAGATAGCCTGCAGAGTTCTGTCATACTATCCAGGTCTGTGCCCAAACAGTTTAAGCTTCTACTTTTAAAAATACACCTTTCCAGAAATAAGTCTCTCACTGTTGCCGCTTGTTATAGACCCCCCTCAGCCCCCAGCTGTGCCCTGGACACCATATGTGAATTAATTGCCCCCCATTTATCTTCAGAGTTTGAACTGTTAGGTGGCCTAAACTGGGATATGCTTAACACCACGGCTGTCCTACAATCTAAACTGGATGCCCTCAATTTCACACAAATTATCATGGAACCTACCACGGTACAACCCAAAATCTGTAAACACGGGCATCCTCATAGATACAGTATCATCCTGACCAAAATACACCTCTGCTGTCTTAGACCAGGATCTCAGCAATCACTGCCTCATTGCCTGCGTCCGTGGTCAAACGACCACCCCTCATCACTGTCAAACGCTCCCTAAAACACTTCAGCGAGCAGGCCTTTTTAATTGACCTTGCTGGGGCATCCAGGAAGGATATTATTTTTTTTTACCTTTATTTAACCAGGCAAGTCAGTTAAGAACATATTCTTATTTTCAATGACGGCCTGGGAACAGTGGGTTAACTGCCTGTTCAGGGGCAGAACGACAGATTTGTACCTTGTCAGCTCGGGGGTTTGAACTCGCAACCTTCCGGTTACTAGTCCAGCGCTCTAACCACTAGGCTACCTCATTCCGTCAGTAGAGGATGCCTGGTTATTCTTTAAAAGTGCTTTCTTCACCATATTAAATAAGCATGCCCCATTCAAAAAAGTTAGAACCAGGAACAGATATAGCCCTTGGTTCTCTCCAGAGCTGACTGCCCTTGACCAGCACAAAAACATCCTGTGGCGTTCTGCATTAGCATCGAATAGCCCCTGCGATATGTAACTTTTCAGGGAAGTTAGGAACAAATATACACAGGCAGTTAGGAAAGCAAAGGCTAGCTTTTTCATAAAGCAAAGGCTAGCTTTTTCATAAATAAATTTGCATCCTGTAGCACAAACTCCAAAAGTTCTGGGACACTGTGAAGTCCATGGAGAATAAGAGCACCTCCTCCCAGCTGCCCACTGCACTGAGGCTAGGTAACACTGTCACCAACGATAAATCTACGATAATCGAGAATTTCAATAAGCATTTTTCTACGCCTGGCCATGCTTTCCACCTGGCTACCCCTACCCAAACAGCTCTGCATCACCCACAGCAACTTGCCCAAGCCTCTCCATTTCTCCTTCACCCAAATCCAGATAGCTGATGTTCTAAAAGAGCGGCAAAATCTTGACCCCTACAAATCAGCTGGGCAAGACAATCTGGACCCTCTCTTTCTAAAATTATCCGCTGCAATTGTTGCAGCCCCGATTACTAGCCTATTCATCCTCTCTTTCGTATTGTCTGAGATCCCTAAAGATTGGAAAGCTGCCGCGGTCTTCCCCTTCTTCGTACGGGGTGACACTCTAGACCCAAACTGAGACAGACCTATATCTATCTTACCCTGCCTTTCTAAAGTCTTCGACAGCCAAGTTAACAAACAGATCACTGACCATTTCGAATCCCACCATACCTTCTCCGCTATGCAATCTGGTTTCCGAGCTGGTCATGGGTGCACCTCAGCCACTCTCACGGTCCTAAACGATATCATAACCGCCATTGATAAAAGACAATACTGTGCAGCCGCATTCATCAACCTGGCCAAGGCTTTAGACTCTGTCAATCACCGCATTTTTATTGGCAGACTCAACAGCCTTGGTTTCTCAAATGACTGCCTCGCCTGGTTCACCAGCTACTTCTCAGATAGAGTTCAGTGTGTCCAATCGGAGGGCCTGTTGTCCGGACCTCTGGCAGTGTCTATGGGGGTGCCTCAGGGTTCAATTCTCGGGCCGACTCTCTTCTCTGTATATATAAATGATGTCGCTCTTGCTGCTGGTGATTCTCTGATCCACCTCTAAGCAGACGACACAATTCTGTATACTTCTGGCCCTTCTTTGGACACTGTGTTAACTAACCTCCAGACGAGCTTCAATGCCATACAACTCTCCTTCCGTGGCCTCCAACTGTTCGTAAGTGCTAGAAAAACAAAATGCTTCCTCTTCAACCGATCGCTGCCCGCAACTGCCCGCCCGACCAGCATCACTACTCTGGACCGTTCTGACTTAGAATATGTGGACAACTATATATACTTAGGTGTCTGGTTAGACTGTTAACTCTCCTTCCAGACTCATATTAAGCATCTCCAATCCAAAATTAAATCTAGAATCGGCTTCCTATTTCGCAAACAAAGCATCCTTCACTCATGCTGCCAAACATACCTTCGTAAAACTGACTATCCTATCGATTCTTGACTTCGGCGATGTCATTTACAAAATATCCTCCAACACTCTACTCAGCAAATTGCATGTAGTCTATCACAGTCCCATCCGTTTTGTCATCAAAGCCACATATACTACCCACCACTGCGACCTGTATGCTGTCTTTGGCAGGCCCTCGCTTCATATTCGTCGCCAAACCCACTGGCTCCAGGTCATCTATTAATCTTTGCTAGGTAAAGCAGCTCACTGGTCACCATAGCAGCACCCACCCGTAGCACACACTCCAGCACGTATATTTCACTGGTTACCCTCAAACCAACTTCTCCTTTGGCTGCCTTTCCTTCCAGTTCTCTGCTGCCAATGACTGGAACGAATTGCAAAAATCACTGAAGCTGGAGTCTCATATCTCCCTCTCTAACTTTAAGCATCAGCTGTCAGAGCAGTTTACCGATCATTGCATCTGTAAATAGCCCACCCAACTACCTCATCCCCATATATATTTTTTTCTCCTTTGCACCCTAGTATCTCTACTTGCACATTCATCTTCTGCACATCTCCAGTGTTAAATTGCTGAATTGTAATTATTTCGCCACTATGGCCTATTTATTGCCTTACCTCCCTAATCTTACTTAATTTGCACACACTGTATATAGATTTGTATATTGTGTTTGTTTATCCCATGTGTAACTCTGTGTTGCTTGTGTTGCACTGCTTTTTTCTATTTTGACCAGGTCGCAGAACTAGTTCTCAACTGGCCTACCTGGTTGAAAAAAGGTGAAATAAAAAATAAATAAAAAGCCTTTTCACATTTCCATAAACTTCAAAGTGTTTCCTTTCCAATGGTACCATGAAAATGCATATCCTTGCTTCAGGTCCTGAGCTACAGGCAGTCAGATTTGGGTGTGTCATTTTAGGTCCTGACCTACAGGCTTAGGAATTTAAAAAAAAGGTTCCGATACGGTCAGTGAACTAGACGTCACACTTGGGATGACAGGGGCCATTATAGTTTCAAAGACAGTACCGTACAGAGACAGGCAAAAACTGTCACAGACCATCATAGTATCAAAGACAGTACCGTACAGAGACAGGCAGAAACTGTCACAGACCATCATAGTATCAAAGACAGTACCGTACAGAGACAGGCAGAAACTGTCACAGACCATCATAGTATCAAAGACAGTACCGTACAGAGACAGGCAGAAACTGCATCTCCAAAATAAATTCTGACCACCCTTTGTCCTTTCCTCGGGTCTAAGGGTCGTCTTGCGTCGAACTGCGCACGTGCCGTCAAATCAAAGGCACTCCTTCGATATAAAGTTGTTTTTGAGGAACATGAAAACATGTCAGTTCCACGAGGTTGGAGTAATACCATGTTCAACGACTTGGCTGGGATTTAGGTTGCGCCTTTAGGTTTCACTTCTCTTAACCCGGGCCTGGTTTGTTTGGTGTTTTTCGCATGTCTTCCCGGAAGTTTTGCGATGTTGCGCCTCTGGGTTTAGAAACTCTCTGACCTTATATCTTATAAGTAACACTACGTCTGATAACACATCCTCACCATATCCTGTGAGGAAGTTCACCCAGGAACATCACCATTGCGGATATATTAACATTAACATGATATTATTGTCCTAACCTAGAGAGAGGGAGAGATCTCCAGCCACTCTACCCAGAACGTTCACCATTACGTTAACTAATATTACCATTATGCTTCCCCTCACTACAGGTCCTCACCCCTTCCCTAAGTCGGATCCTAACCTAGAGAGGAAGAAGTCTCCAGCCACTCTACCCAGGAACTTCACTTTGCCCAGGACTACCCAGGGTTCTTTGCTGCGAGGACGGATCTCCACCCCTACCGGTTCCCCTCACCTGGGGGCACTGCGACCCCCACCGCCCCCCAGCTGTATTATAGAGGAGCTACATCGGGCCCTGGCCACCAAACACAGACAGCACAGGTAGGACACACATCAATCAATCAATTACCAAACACAGACAGCACAGCTAGGGCACAAATCAATCAATCAATTACCAAACACAGACAGCACAGCTAGGACACCAATCAATCAATCAATTACCAAACACAGACAGCACAGCTAGGACACAAATCAATCAATCAATTACCAAACACAGACAGCACAGCTAGGACACCAATCAATCAATCAATTACCAAACACAGACAGGACAGGTAGAGGAATGTGAGGACACAACGGTCGGGGATTGTTGCTAGCACCCCAGTTATCAGATAAATTCCCTCTTTTATTTGAACTCAGCAAAAAAATAAACATCCCTTTTTCAGGACTCTGTCTTTCAAAGATAATTTGTTAAAATACAAATATCTTCACAGATCTTCATTTTAAAGGGTTAAAACACTGTTTCCCATGCTTGGTCAATGAACCACAAACAATTAATGAACATGCACCTGTGGAACGGTCATTAAGACACTAACAGCTTACAGACGGTAGGCAATTAAGTTCATAATTATGAAAACTTAAAGGAGTCCTAAAGAGTCCTTTCTACTGACTCTGAAAAACACCAAAAGAAAGATGCCCAGGGTCCCTGCTCATCTGGGTGAACGTGCCTTTGGCATGCTGCAAGGAGACATGAGGACTGCAGATTTGGCCAGGGCAATAAATTGAAATGTCCGTACTGTGAGACGCCTAAGACAGCGCTACATGGAGACAGGATGGACAGCTGATCATCCTCGCAGTGGCAACCACGTGTAACAACACCTGCACAGGATCGGTATATCCGAACATCACACCTGCAGGACAGGTACAGGATGGCAACAACAATTGCACAAGTTACACCAGGAACGCACAATCACCCCATCAGTGCTCAGCTCAGACTGTCCGCAATAGGCTGAGAGAGGGTGGACTGAGGGCTTGAAGGCCTGTTGTAAGGCTGGTCCTCACCAGACATCACCGGTAACAACGTCCCCTATGGGCACAAACCCACCGTCGCTGTACTAGACAGGAATGGCAAAAAGTGCTTTTCACTGACGAGTTGCGGTTTTGTCTCACCAGGAGTGGTGGTCGGATTCGCGTTTATCGTCAAAGGAATCAGTGTTATACCGAGGCCTCTACTCTGGAGTGGGACCGATTTGGAGGTGGAGGGTCCGTCATGGTCTGGAGCGGTGTGTCACAGCCTCATCGGACTGAGCTTGTTGTCATTGCAGGCAATCTCAACGCTGTGCGTTACAGGAAGACATCCTGCTCCCTCATGTGGTACCCTTCCTGCAGGCTCATCCTAACATGACCCTCCAGCATGACAATGCCACCAGTCATACTGCTCGTTCTGTGCGCGATTTCCTGCAAGACGGGAATGTCAGTGTTCTGCCATGGCCAGCGAAGAGCTCAAATCTCAATCCCAATGAGCACGTCTGGGACCTGTTGGATTGGAGGGCGAGGGCTAGGGCCATTCCCCCCAGAAATGTCTGGGACCTGTTGGATCGGAGGGCTAGAGCCATTCCCCCCAGAAATGTCTGGGAACTTGCAGGTGCCTGGTGGAAGAGTGGGGTAACATCTCACAGCAAGAACTGGCAAACCTGGTGCAGTCCATGAGGAGGAGATGCACTGCAGTACTTAATGCAGTTGGTGGCCACACCAGATACTGACTGTTACTTTTGATTTTGACCCCCCCCCTTTGTTCAGTGACACATTATTCAATTTCTGTTAGTCACATCTGTGGAACTTGTTCAGTTCATGTTTCAGTTGTTGAATCTTGTTATGTTCATACAAATATTTACACATGTTAAGTATGCTGAAAATTAACGCAATTGACAGTGAGAGGACGTTTCTTTTTTTTGCTGAGTTTATCTGCTCTGTCGTCCTCAAGTTTCCAACCGAAGGAAATGAGCTCTTCTCCGAAGCTTCGATACGACAGTCGTCTGTCGCGTACAGCCAGCGTGGAGAAAGTCCCAACCGGAGGGATGGAGAGAGAGAAGGAGAGAGAGAAGGAATCAGATGAGAACAAGGAGAACAGACGTCTAGATGAATTCTACAACGACCCTGACCGCTGGAATGACTCTGTCATCTCCGGTAGGTGTCACACACACACGCACGCACGCACGCACGCACGCACGCACACACACACACACACACACACACACACACACACACACACACACACACACACACACACACAACACACACACAAAAATAAGAACAAAAAGCACCTTCTCCTCCACACAGCTAGACTGACCAGCTAGACCGACCAGCTAGACTGACCAGCTGGACTGACCAGCTAGACTGACCAAAAAATAAGACAGAGCAGGACCTTCTCCATACAGCTAGACCGACCAGCTAGACTGACCAGCTAGACTGACCAGCTCGACTGACCAGCTAGATTGACCAGCTCGACTGACAAGCTAGACCGACCAGCTAGACTGACCAGCTAGGCTGACCAGCTAGACTGACCAGCTAGACTGACAAGTTAGACTGACCAAAATAGACAGACAAGCTAGACTGACCAGCTAAACTGACCAGCTAGACTGACCAGCTTGACTGACCATCAAGACTGACCAGCTAGACTGACAAGCTAGACTGACCAGCTCGACTGACAAGCTAGACTGACCAGCTAGACTGACAAGTTAGACTGCCCAGCTAGAGAGACAAGCTAGACTGACCAGCTAGACTGACCAGCTAGACTGACCAGCTAGACTGACAAGCTAGACTGCCCAGCTAGAGAGACAAGCTAGACTGACCAGCTAAACTGACCAGCTAGACTGACCAGCTTGACTGACCATCTAGACTGACCTTAAGGGAAGTCACAGCAGAACCTTCTCCGTACAGCTAGACTGACCAGCTAGACTGACCAGCTAGATTGACCAGCTAGACTGACCATAAGAGAAGACAGAGCAGCCCCACCGTTTGTCTCAGGAAGATAACCTTGTGTGCTTATAAGCCACTTTCTCACCACTTGAACAGTTTGTTTTATTGGCCAACAGATGTTGAATCTTTGCTAGGGCCACCTCTCACAGCCTCTAACTCATAGCCTCTATCTCACAGCCTCTATCTCACAGCCTCTATCTCACAGCCTCTATCTCACAGCCTCTAGCTCACCGCCTCTATCTCACAGCCTCTAGCTCACAGCCTCTAGCTCACAGCCTCTAGCTCACAGCCTCTAGCTCTTGCTCACAGCCTCTAGCTCACAGCCTCTAGCTCACAGCCTCTAGCTCCTCACCCTCTAGCTCACAGCCTCTAGCTCACCACCTCTAGCTCACAGCCTCTAGCTCACAGCCTCTAGCTCACAGAATCTAGCTCACAGCCTCTAGCTCACAGCCTCTAGCTCACTACCTCTTGCTCATATTCTCTAGTAAACAGACTTTAGCTCACAGCCTCTAGCTCACAGCCTCTCGCTCACAGCCTCTCGCTCACAGCCTCTACCTCACAGCCTCTACCTCACAGCCTCTAGCTCACAGCCTCTATCTCACAGCCTCTAGCTCACAGCCTCTAGCTCACAGCCTCTTGCTCACATTCTCTAGCTCACAGCCTCTATCTCACAGCCTCTAGCTCACATCATCCTGCTCACAGCCACTAGTAAACAGACTTTAGCTCACAGCCTCTAGCTCACAGCCTCTAGCTCACAGCCTCTAGCTCACAGCCTCTAGCTCAGCCTCTAGCTCACCTCTAGCTCACAGCCTCTAGAAAACAGCCTCTTGCTCACAGCCTCTATCTCACAGCCTCTAGAAAACAGGCAGAGGGGTATTGTCAACTATATCAAGCCTGGTTTATACTCATTGACAAGCTCCTCAACACACACACACACACACACACACACACACACACACACACACACACACACACACACACACACACACACACACACACACTATGAATTAATTATATCATCAGTATCAGATTTAGTTTTCATAAAGTTTATTGTAACTATTGATGAGTGAATGTATCACATTTGAGTGTTTGGTATAGCCTGATATTGTTTTTGTAACATCATCTTTGAAATGCAAGAGAAAGGCCGTAATGTATTATTTCAGCCTAGGCGCAATTGAGATTTTGGCCACTAGATGGCAGCAGTGTATGTGCAACGGTTTAGACTGATCCAATGACTGATCCCAAATGTGCCTAATTGGTTTATTAATACATTTTCATGTTCATAACTGTGCACTCTCCTCAAACAATAGCATGGTATTCTTTCATTGTAATTGCTACTATAAATTGGACGGTGTAGTTAGATTAACAAGAATTTAAGCTTTCTGCCCATATCAGATATGTCCTGGGAAATGTTCTTGATACTTACAACCTCATGCTAATCACATTAGCCTACGTTAGCTCAACCGTCCCAAGGTCGGGAGACCGATCCTGTAGAGGAAAAGGGAAGACAGAGCAAAACCTTCTCCACACAGCTAGACTGACCATAATTAGTCAAATTTGACTAATTAAAAATGTAATGTGTCATTGAACCAATTGCACTTCATGGCAGCGAGGCAAAACAAGATTTCACAAAATGGGACAAACACCCAATTGAAACCCTGCATGCAGAGTTCTGTAAGATTCTCTTACATGTCCAGAGGAAACTACAAATAATGCATGCAGGGCAGAATTAGGCCAATATCCACTAATAATAAAAACTCAAAAAAGAGTCTTTACGTTTTGGAAACATCTAACATACAATGACCCCATCTCATATCATTACCAAGCCCTGCAATGCCAAGAGCTGAGCAAAGAAAAGAGTCCCCTCATCCAGCTGGTCCTGGGGCTGAGTTCACAAACCTGTTCTATCCACTGAAGCCTCAGTCCCCTCATGGGGCTGAGTTCACAAACCTGTTCTACTAACACACTGAAGCCTCAGTCCCCTCACCAGCTGGTCCTGGGGCTGAGTTCACTAACCTGTTCTACTAACACACTGAAGCCTCAGTCCCCTCATCCAGCTGGTCCTGGGGCTGAGTTCACTAACCTGTTCTACTAACACACTGAAGCCTCAGTCCCCTCATCCAGCTGGTCCTGGGGCTGAGTTCACTAACCTGTTCTACTAACACACTGAAGCCTCAGTCCCCTCATCCAGCTGGTCCTGGGGCTGAGTTCACTAACCTGTTCTACTAACACACTGAAGCCTCAGGACCAGAACATCCAATCAATCAGAATAATCCAAATTACAACATTGCTATTGGGAAGCACAAAGCAAAATGCAGTGCTATCTGGCCCTAAATCGACAGTACTCCGTGGCTAACTATTTGACCATGCTTACTGATCAAAACATTAAAACAACCTTGACAAGGTGCAGGCTCAGTGAGCACAGCCTTGCCATTGAGAAGGGTAGACACAGGAAAACCTGTCTCCCTGTTGAGGAAAGGCTGTGCAACCACTGCACCACAGCAGAACCTGAGCTGCATTTCCTGACAAAATGTAAAAAATATAAAACAATAAGAGAGTGTCATTTCCCCAAATGTGAAACCCTTATTCAAGGTTTCAAAGACCTCTCTGATGAGGACAGGCTACCTGTCCTGTTGGGGGAGGACGCAGAACTGTGGGTTGGCAGCGCACTACATTGCCTGCTGCCATAAGATGAGGGACAGTGTCTGACAACCAACCTGCAGGCCAACCAATGTCCTCTATGCTTATTGTTATTGTTCAATGTATGGATATTTTGACCCTTGGTTATTGTTGTTACTGTTGTCCCGTTGACAATTTGGATTCTTATTATTTTAATATTGTAAATATCCAAAGTACGCTTTGGCAATATATACATTATTATGCCGCGCCAATAAAGCAAATTTAATTTAATTTAATTGAGAGGAGAGAGAGAGACAGAGGAGAAACAGAGGAGAGTGAGAGAAGAGAGAGAGGAGAGAGAGAGGACAAAGAGGATAAAGGAGAGAGAAGAGAGACATGTGAGAGAGAGGAGAGCGAGAGAGAGAGCAGAGAGATAGAGTAGGGAAAGGAGAGAGATAGGAGAGAGAAGAGAAAGAGGGGAGAGAAGAAATGGAGAGGAGAGAGAGGAGAGACAGAGGAGATAGAGGTGAGAGAGAAGAGAGACATGAGAGGAAGAGAAGAGAGACAGGAGAGTGAGAGAAGCGAGACAGGAGAGTGAGAGAAGAGAAAGGAAAGAGGAGAGAGGATAGAGGAAGGAGAGAGAGGGGAGAAAGAGAGGGAGAGTGAGAGAGGAGAGAGAGGGGAGAGGATAGAGGGAGGAGAGAGAGCAGAGAGGGGGAGTGAGAGGAGAGCGAGATGAGATAGAGAGCGAGAGCAGAGAGGAGAGGGAGAGTAGACAGAGAGAGGAGAGAGAGAGGGGAAAAAGAGGAGAGAGAAGAGAAGGAGATAGGAGAGAGATAGGAGAGAGAGATAGGAGAGAGAGTTTTGAAGTTTAAAAAAAACTTTATTGGGTCTGGGAACCCACCTCACAATAAACCTTCAAACAAAGAAAAACATGGTTGAACATCAATTAGAAGCACAACACCACACCCTCCTCCACAGTAATTTTTATTTTTTATTTCACCTTTATTTAACCAGGTAGGCTAGTTGAGAACACCTTTATTTAACCAGGTAGGCTAGTTGAGAACACCTTTATTTAACCAGGTAGGCTAGTTGAGAACACCTTTATTTAACCAGGTAGGCTAGTTGAGAACACCTTTATTTAACCAGGTAGGCTAGTTGAGAACACCTTTATTTAACCAGGTAGGCTAGTTGAGAACAAGTTCTCATTTGCCACTGTGACCTGGCCAAGATAAAGCGTAGCAGTGTGAACAGACAACACAGAGTTACACATGGAGTCAATAACACAGTAGAAAAAAAGAGAGTCTATGTACATTGTGTGCAAAATGCATGAGGAGGTAGGCGAATAATTACAATTTTGCAGATTAACACTGGAGTGATAAATGATCAGATGGTCATGTACAGGTAGAGATATTGGTGTGCAAAAGAGCAGAAAAGTAAATAAATAAAAACAGTATGGGGATGAGGTATGTAAAAATGGGTGGGCTATTTACCGATAGGCTATGTACAGCTGCAGCGATCGGTTAGCTGCTAAGATAGCAGATGTTTGAAGTTGGTGAGGGAGATAAAAGTCTCCAACTTCAGCGATTTTTGCAGTTCGTTCCAGTCACAGGCAGCAGAGTACTGGAACGAAAGGCGGCCAAATGAGGTGTTGGCTTTAGGGATGATCAGTGAGGTACACCTGCTGGAGCGCGTGCTACGGGTGGGTGTTGCCATCGTGACCAGTGAACTGAGATAAGGCGGAGCTTTACCTATCATGGACTTGTAGATGACCAGTGGATCTGGCGACGAATATGTAGCGAGGGCCAGCCGACTAGAGCATACAGGTCGCAGTGGTGGGTGGTATAAGGTGCTTTAGTGACAAAACAGATGGCACTGTGATAAACTGCATCCAGTTTGCTGAGTAGAGTGTTGGAAGCTATTTTGTAGATGACATCGCCGAAGTCGAGGATCGGTAGGATAGTCAGTTTTACTAGGGTAAGTTTGGCGGCGTGAGTGAAGGAGGCTTTGTTGCGGAATAGAAAGCCGACTAGATTTGATTTTCGATTGGAGATGTTTGATATGAGTCTGGAAGGAGAGTTTACAGTCTAGCCAGACACCTAGGTACTTATAGATGTCCACATATTCAAGGTCGGAACCAGGTGCAGGCAGCGAACGGTTGAAAAGCATGCATTTGGTTTTACTAGCGTTTAAGAGCAGTTGTATGGCATTGAAGCTCGTTTGGAGGTTAGATAGCACAGTGTCCAAGGACGGGCCGGAAGTATATAGAATGGTGTCGTCTGCGTAGAGGTGGATCAGGGAATCGCCCGCAGCAAGAGCAACATCATTGATATATACAGAGAAAAGAGTCGGCCCGAGAATTGAACCCTGTGGCACCCCCATAGAGACTGCCAGAGGACCGGACACCATGCCCTCCGATTTGACACACTGAACTCTGTCTGCAAAGTAGTTGGTGAACCAGGCACGGCAGTCATCAGAAAAACCGAGGCTACTGAGTCTGCCGATAAGAATATGGTGATTGACAGAGTCGAAAGCTGCACAGTACTGTCTTTTGTCGATGGCGGTTATGATATCGTTTAGTACCTTGAGCGTGGCTGAGGTGCACCCGTGACCGGCTCGGAAACCAGATTGCACAGCGGAGAAGGTACAGTGGGATTCGAGATGGTCAGTGACCTGTTTGTTGACTTGGCTTTCAAAGACCTTAGATAGGCAGGGCAGGATGGATATAGGTCTGTAACAGTTTGGGTCCAGGGTGTCTCCCCCTTTGAAGAGGGGGATGACTGCGGCAGCTTTCCAATCCTTGGGGATCTCAGACGATATGAAAGAGAGGTTGAACAGGCTGGTAATAGGGGTTGCGACAATGGCGGCCGATAGTTTCTGAAATAGAGGGTCCAGATTGTCAAGCCCAGCTGATTTGTGTTGTTGACCTTACAGTGAAATGCTTTCTTACAGGCTCTAACCAATAGTGCAAAAAAGGTGTTAGGTGAAAAATAGGTAAGTAAAGAAATAAAAATAACAGTAAAAAGACAGGCTATAATATACAGTAGAGAGGCTATATACAGTAGAGAGGCTATATACAGTAGAGGCTATATACAGTAGAGAGACTATATACAGTAGAGAGGCTATATACAGTAGAGAGGCTATATACAGTAGAGAGGCTATATAGAGTAGAGAGGCTATATACAGTAGAGAGGCTATATACAGTAGAGAGGCTATATAGAGTAGAGAGGCTATATACAGTAGCAGCTATATAGAGGCTATATACAGTAGCGAGGCCATAAAGTAGCGAGGCTATATACAGTAGAGAGGCTATATACAGTAGCGAGGCTATATACAGTAGCGAGGCCATAAAGTAGCGAGGCTATATACAGTAGCGAGGCTATATACAGTAGCGAGGCTATATACAGTAGCGAGGCCATAAAGTAGCGAGGCTATATACAGTAGAGAGGCTATATACAGTAGTGAGGCTATATACAGTAGCGAGGCTATATACAGTAGCGAGGCCATAAAGTAGCGAGGCTATATACAGTAGAGGCTATATACAGACACCGGTTAGTCAGGCTGATTGAGGTAGTATGTACATGTAGATATGGTTAAAGTGACTATGCATATATGATGAACAGAGAGTAGCAGCAGCGTAAAAGAGGGGTTGGGGAGGGGGGGGGCAATGCAAATAGTCCAGGTAGCCATTTGATTACCTGTTCAGGAGTCTTATGGCTTGGGGGTAAAAACTGTTGAGAAGCCTTTTTGTCCTAGACTTGGCACCCCGGTACCACTTGCCATGTGGTAGTAGAGAGAACAGTCTATGACTGGGGTGGCTGGGGTCTTTTTAGTTTCCTGAGGGCGAAGAGGTTTTGTTATGCCCTCTTCACGACTGTCTTGGTGTGTTTGGACCATGTTAGTTTGTTGTTGATGTGGACACCAAGGAACTTGAAGCTCTCAACTTTCTCCACTAAAGCCCCGTCGATGAGAATGGGGGCGTGCTCGGTCCTCCTTTTCCTGTAGTCCACAATCATCTCCTTTGTCTTGTTCACATTGAGGGAGAGGTTGTTGTCCTGGAACCACCTGGCCAGGTCTCTGACCTCCCTATAGGCTGTCTTATCGTTGTCGGTGATCAGGCCTACCACTGTTGTGTCGTCTGCAAACTTAATGATGGTGTTGGAGTCGTGCCTGGCCATGCAGTCGTGGGTGAACAGGGATTACAGGAGGGGACTGAGCACACACCCCTGAGGGGCTCCAGTGTTTATGATCAGTGTGGAGGATGTTGATATCTACCCTCACCACCTGGGAGCGGCCCGTCAGGAAGTCCAGTCTCTGGGCTGCTAGAACCGTCCGTGTACAACAGTCTCTGGGCTGCTAGAACCGTCCCTGTACAACAGTCTCTGGGCTGCTAGAACCGTCCCTGTACAACAGTCTCTGGGCTGCTAGAACCGTCCCTGTACAACAGTCTCTGGGCTGCAAGAACCGTCCCTGGACAACAGTCTCTGGGCTGCTAGAACCGTCCCTGGACAACAGTCCCTGGGCTGCTAGAACCGTCCCTGTACAACAGTCCCTGGGCTGCCAGAACCGTCCCTGGACAACAGTCTCTGGGCTGCTAGAACCGTCCCTGTACAACAGTCTCTGGGCTGCTAGAACCGTCCCTGGACAACAGTCTCTGGGCTGCTAGAACCGTCCCTGTACAACAGTCTCTGGGCTGCTAGAACCGTCCCTGTACAACAGTCTCTGGGCTGCAAGAACCGTCCCTGGACAACAGTCTCTGGGCTGCTAGAACCGTCCCTGGACAACAGTCTCTGGGCTGCTAGAACCGTCCGTGTACAACAGTCTCTGGGCTGCTAGAACCGTCCCTGTACAACAGTCTCTGGGCTGCTAGAACCGTCCCTGTACAACAGTCTCTGGGCTGCTAGAACCGTCCCTGTACAACAGTCCCTGGGCTGCCAGAACCGTCCCTGGACAACAGTCTCTGGGCTGCTAGAACCGTCCCTGTACAACAGTCTCTGGGCTGCTAGAACCGTCCCTGGACAACAGTCTCTGGGCTGCTAGAACCGTCCCTGTACAACAGTCTCTGGGCTGCTAGAACCGTCCCTGTACAACAGTCTCTGGGCTGCAAGCACCGTCCCTGGACAACAGTCTCTGGGCTGCTAGAACCGTCCCTGGACAACATTCCCTGGGCTGCTAGAACCGTCCCTGTACAACAGTCCCTGGGCTGCCAGAACCGTCCCTGGACAACAGTCTCTGGGCTGCTAGAACCGTCCCTGTACAACAGTCTCTGGGCTGCTAGAACCGTCCCTGGACAACAGTCTCTGGGCTGCTAGAACCGTCCCTGTACAACAGTCTCTGGGCTGCTAGAACTGTCCCTGTACAACAGTCTCTGGGCTGCAAGAACCGTCCCTGGACAACAGTCTCTGGGCTGCTAGAACCGTCCCTGGACAACAGTCTCTGGGCTGCTAGAACCGTCCCTGTACAACAGTCTCTGGGCTGCTAGAACCGTCCCTGTACAACAGTCTCTGGGCTGCTAGAACCGTCCCCGTACAACAGTCTCTGGGCTGCTAGAACCGTCCCCGGACAACAGTCTCTGGGCTGCTAGAACCGTCCCTGTACAACAGTCTCTGGGCTGCTAGAACCGTCCCTGGACAACAGTCTCTGGTCTGCTAGAACCGTCCCTGTACAACAGTCTCTGGTCTGCTAGAACCGTCCCTGTACAACAGTCTCTGGGCTGCTAGAACCGTCCCTGTTCAACAGTCTCTGGGCTGCTAGAACCGTCCCTGGACAACAGTCTCTGGGCTGCTAGAACCGTCCCTGTACAACAGTCTCTGGGCTGCTAGAACCGTCCCTGGACAACAGTCTCTGGGCTGCTAGAACCGTCCCTGGACAACAGTCTCTGGGCTGCTAGAACCGTCCCTGTACAACAGTCTCTGGGCTGCTAGAACCGTCCCTGGACAACAGTCTCTGGGCTGCTAGAACCGTCCCTGGACAACAGTCTCTGGGCTGCTAGAACCGTCCCTGGACAACAGTCTCTGGGCTGCTAGAACCGTCCCTGTACAACAGTCTCTGGGCTGCTAGAACCGTCCCTGGACAACAGTCTCTGGGCTGCTAGAACCGTCCCTGGACAACAGTCCCTGGGCTGCTAGAACCGTCCCTGGACAACAGTCTCTGGGCTGCTAGAACCGTCCCTGGACAACAGTCTCTGGGCTGCTAGAACCGTCCCTGTACAAGTCTCTGGGCTGCTAGAACCGTCCCTGGACAACAGTCTCTGGGCTGCTAGAACCGTCCCTGGACAACAGTCTCTGGGCTGCTAGAACCGTCCCTGTACAACAGTCCCTGGGCTGTTAGAACCGTCCCTGGACAACAGTCCCTGGGCTGCTAGAACCGTCCCTGGACAACAGTCTCTGGGCTGCTAGAACCGTCCCTGTACAACAGTCTCTGGGCTGCTAGAACCGTCCCTGTACAACAGTCTCTGGGCTGCTAGAACCGTCCCTGGACAACAGTCTCTGGGCTGCTAGAACCGTCCCTGGACAACAGTCTCTGGGCTGCTAGAACCGTCCCTGTACAACAGTCTCTGGGCTGCTAGAACCGTCCCTGTACAACAGTCTCTGGGCTGCTAGAACCGTCCCTGGACAACAGTCTCTGGTCTGCTAGAACCGTCCCTGTACAACAGTCTCTGGTCTGCTAGAACCGTCCCTGTACAACAGTCTCTGGGCTGCTAGAACCGTCCCTGTTCAACAGTCTCTGGGCTGCTAGAACCGTCCCTGGACAACAGTCTCTGGGCTGCTAGAACCGTCCCTGTACAACAGTCTCTGGGCTGCTAGAACCGTCCCTGGACAACAGTCTCTGGGCTGCTAGAACACAACAGTCTCTGGGCTGCTAGAACCGTCCCTGTACAACAGTCTCTGGGCTGCTAGAACCGTCCCTGGACAACAGTCTCTGGGCTGCTAGAACCGTCCCTGGACAACAGTCTCTGGGCTGCTAGAACCGTCCCTGGACAACAGTCTCTGGGCTGCTAGAACCGTCCCTGTACAACAGTCTCTGGGCTGCTAGAACCGTCCCTGGACAACAGTCTCTGGGCTGCTAGAACCGCCCCTGGACAACAGTCCCTGGGCTGCTAGAACCGTCCCTGGACAACAGTCTCTGGGCTGCTAGAACCGTCCCTGGACAACAGTCTCTGGGCTGCTAGAACCGTCCCTGTACAAGTCTCTGGGCTGCTAGAACCGTCCCTGGACAACAGTCTCTGGGCTGCTAGAACCGTCCCTGGACAACAGTCTCTGGGCTGCTAGAACCGTCCCTGTACAACAGTCCCTGGGCTGTTAGAACCGTCCCTGGACAACAGTCCCTGGGCTGCTAGAACTGTCCCTGGACAACAGTCTCTGGGCTGCTAGAACCGTCCCTGTACAACAGTCTCTGGGCTGCTAGAACCGTCCCTGTACAACAGTCTCTGGGCTGCTAGAACCGTCCCTGGACAACAGTCTCTGGGCTGCTAGAACCGTCCCTGGACAACAGTCTCTGGGCTGCTAGAACCGTCCCTGTACAACAGTCTCTGGGCTGCTAGAACCGTCCCTGTACAACAGTCTCTGGGCTGCTAGAACCGTCCCTGTACAACAGTCTCTGGGCTGCTAGAACCGTCCCTGGACAACAGTCTCTGGGCTGCTAGAACCGTCCCCTGTACAACAGTCTCTGGGCTGCTAGAACCGTCCCTGTACAACAGTCTCTGGGCTGCTAGAACCGTCCCTGGACAACAGTCTCTGGGCTGCTAGAACCGTCCCTGTACAACAGTCTCTGGGCTGCTAGAACCGTCCCTGTACAACAGTCTCTGGGCTGCTAGAACCGTCCCTGTACAACAGTCTCTGGGCTGCTAGAACCGTCCCTGGACAACAGTCTCTGGGCTGCTAGAACCGTCCCTGTACAACAGTCTCTGGTCTGCTAGAACCGTCCCTGTACAACAGTCTCTGGGCTGCTAGAACCGTCCCTGTACAACAGTCTCTGGGCTGCTAGAAACGTCCCTGGACAACAGTCCCTGGGCTGCTAGAACCGTCCCTGGACAACAGTCTCTGGGCTGCTAGAACCATCCCTGGACAACAGTCCCTGGGCTGCTAGAACTGTCCCTGGACAACAGTCCCTGGGCTGCTAGAACCGTCCTGGACAACAGTCCCTGGGCTGCTAGAACCATCCCTGACAACAGTCTCTGGGGTACTAGAACCGTCCCTGTACAACAGTTTCTGGGCTGCTAGAACCGTCCCTGGACAACAGTATCTGGGCTGCTAGAACCGTCCCTGGACAACAGTCTCTGGGCTGCTAGAACCGTCCCTGGACAACAGTCTCTGGGCTGCTAGAACCGTCCCTGGACAACAGTCTCTGGGCTGCTAGAACCGTCCCTGGACAACAGTCTCTGGGGTACTAGAACCGTCCCTGGACAACAGTCTCTGGGCTGCTAGAACCGTCCCTGGACAACAGTCTCTGGGCTGCTAGAACCGTCCCTGTACAACAGTCTCTGGGCTGCTAGAACCGTCCCTGTACAACAGTCTCTGGGCTGCTAGAACCGTCCCTGTACAACAGTCTCTGGGCTGCTAGAACCGTCCCTGGACAACAGTCTCTGGGCTGCTAGAACCGTCCCTGTACAACAGTCTCTGGGCTGCTAGAACCGTCCCTGGACAACAGTCTCTGGGCTGCTAGAACCGCCCTGTACAACAGTCTCTGGTCTGCTAGAACCGTCCCTGTACAACAGTCTCTGGGCTGCTAGAACCGTCCCTGGACAACAGTCTCTGGGCTGCTAGAACCGTCCCTGTACAACAGTCCCTGGGCTGCTAGAACCGTCCCTGTACAACAGTCTCTGGGCTGCTAGAACCGTCCCTGTACAACAGTCCCTGGGCTGCCAGAACCGTCCCTGTACAACAGTCTCTGGGCTGCCAGAACCGTCCCTGTACAACAGTTTCTGGGCTGCCAGAACCGTCCCTGTACAACAGTTTCTGGGCTGCTAGAACCGTCCCTGGACAACAGTCTCTGGGCTGCTAGAACCGCCCCTGTACAACAGTTTCTGGGCTGCTAGAACCGTCCCCTGGACAACAGTCTCTGGGCTGCTAGAACCGTCCCTGTGCAACAGTCTCTGGGCTGCTAGAACCGTCCCTGTGCAACAGTCTCTGGGCTGCTAGAACTGTCCCTGTACAACAGTCCCTGGGCTGCTAGAACCGTCCCTGTACAACAGTCTCTGGGCTGCTAGAACCGTCCCTGTACAACAGTCTCTGGGCTGCTAGAACCGTCCCTGGACAACAGTCTCTGGGCTGCTAGAACCGTCCCTGTACAACAGTCTCTGGGCTGCTAGAACCGTCCCTGGACAACAGTCTCTGGGCTGCCAGAACCGTCCCTGGACAACAGTCTCTGGGCTGCTAGAACCGTCCCTGTACAACAGTCCCTGGGCTGCTAGAACCGTCCCTGTACAACAGTCTCTGGGCTGCTAGAACCGTCCCTGTACAACAGTCTCTGGGCTGCCAGAACCGTCCTGTACAACAGTCTCTGGGCTGCCAGAACCGTCCCTGGACAACAGTCCCTGGGCTGCTAGAACCGTCCCTGTACAACAGTCTCTGGGCTGCCAGAACCGTCCCTGTACAACAGTCTCTGGGCTGCCAGAACCGTCCCTGGACAACAGTCTCTGGGCTGCCAGAACCGTCCCCTGTACAACAGTCTCTGGGCTGCCAGAACCGTCCCTGGACAACAGTCTCTGGGCTGCCAGAACCGTCCCTGGACAACAGTCTCTGGGCTGCTAGAACCGTCCCTGTACAACAGTCCCTGGGCTGTTAGAACTGGTCCCTGGACAACAGTCCCTGGGCTGCTAGAACCGTCCCTGGACAACAGTCTCTGGGCTGCTAGAACCGTCCCTGTACAACAGTCTCTGGGCTGCTAGAACCGTCCCCTGTACAACAGTCTCTGGGCTGCTAGAACCGTCCCTGGACAACAGTCTCTGGGCTGCTAGAACCGTCCCTGGACAACAGTCTCTGGGCTGCTAGAACCGTCCCTGTACAACAGTCTCTGGGCTGCTAGAAACCGTCCCTGTACAACAGTCTCTGGGCTGCTAGAACCGTCCCTGGACAACAGTCTCTGGTCTGCTAGAACCGTCCTGTACAACAGTCTCTGGTCTGCTAGAACCGTCCCTGTACAACAGTCTCTGGGCTGCTAGAACCGTCCCTGTTCAACAGTCTCTGGGCTGCTAGAACCGTCCCTGGACAACAGTCTCTGGGCTGCTAGAACCGTCCCTGTACAACAGTCTCTGGGCTGCTAGAACCGTCCCTGGACAACAGTCTCTGGGCTGCTAGAACCGTCCCTGGACAACAGTCTCTGGGCTGCTAGAACCGTCCCTGTACAACAGTCTCTGGGCTGCTAGAACCGTCCCTGGACAACAGTCTCTGGGCTGCTAGAACCGTCCCTGGACAACAGTCTCTGGGCTGCTAGAACTGTCCCTGGACAACAGTCTCTGGGCTGCTAGAACCGTCCCTGTACAACAGTCTCTGGGCTGCTAGAACCGTCCCTGGACAACAGTCCCTGGGCTGCTAGAACCGTCCCTGGACAACAGTCTCTGGGCTGCTAGAACCGTCCCTGGACAACAGTCTCTGGGCTGCTAGAACCGTCCCTGTACAAGTCTCTGGGCTGCTAGAACCGTCCCTGGACAACAGTCTCTGGGCTGCTAGAACCGTCCCTGGACAACAGTCTCTGGGCTGCTAGAACCGGGATGTACAACAGTCCCTGGGCTGTTAGGAACCGTCCCTGGACAACAGTCCCTGGGCTGCTAGAACCGTCCCTGGACAACAGTCTCTGGGCTGCTAGAACCGTCCCTGTACAACAGTCTCTGGGCTGCTAGAACCGTCCCTGTACAACAGTCTCTGGGCTGCTAGAACCGTCCCTGGACAACAGTCTCTGGGCTGCTAGAACCGTCCCTGGACAACAGTCTCTGGGCTGCTAGAACCGTCCCTGTACAACAGTCTCTGGGCTGCTAGAACCGTCCCTGTACAACAGTCTCTGGGCTGCTAGAACCGTCCCTGTACAACAGTCTCTGGGCTGCTAGAACCGTCCCTGGACAACAGTCTCTGGGCTGCTAGAACCGTCCCTGTACAACAGTCTCTGGGCTGCTAGAACCGTCCCTGTACAACAGTCTCTGGGCTGCTAGAACCGTCCCTGGACAACAGTCTCTGGGCTGCTAGAACCGTCCCTGTACAACAGTCTCTGGGCTGCTAGAACCGTCCCTGTACAACAGTCTCTGGGCTGCTAGAACCGTCCCTGTACAACAGTCTCTGGGCTGCTAGAACCGTCCCTGGACAACAGTCTCTGGGCTGTTAGAACCGTCCCTGTACAACAGTCTCTGGTCTGCTAGAACCGTCCCTGTACAACAGTCTCTGGGCTGCTAGAACCGTCCCTGTACAACAGTCTCTGGGCTGCTAGAAACGTCCCTGGACAACAGTCCCTGGGCTGCTAGAACCGTCCCTGGACAACAGTCTCTGGGCTGCTAGAACCATCCCTGGACAACAGTCCCTGGGCTGCTAGAACCGTCCCTGGACAACAGTCCCTGGGCTGCTAGAACCGTCCCTGTACAACAGTCTCTGGGCTGCTAGAACCGTCCCTGTACAACAGTCCCTGGGCTGCCAGAACCGTCCCTGTACAACAGTCTCTGGGCTGCCAGAACCGTCCCTGTACAACAGTTTCTGGGCTGCCAGAACCGTCCCTGTACAACAGTTTCTGGGCTGCTAGAACCGTCCCTGGACAACAGTCTCTGGGCTGCTAGAACCGTCCCTGTACAACAGTTTCTGGGCTGCTAGAACCGTCCCTGGACAACAGTCTCTGGGCTGCTAGAACCGTCCCTGTGCAACAGTCTCTGGGCTGCTAGAACCGTCCCTGTGCAACAGTCTCTGGGCTGCTAGAACCGTCCCTGTACAACAGTCCCTGGGCTGCTAGAACCGTCCCTGTACAACAGTCTCTGGGCTGCTAGAACCGTCCCTGTACAACAGTCTCTGGGCTGCTAGAACCGTCCCTGGACAACAGTCTCTGGGCTGCTAGAACCGTCCCTGTACAACAGTCTCTGGGCTGCTAGAACCGTCCCTGGACAACAGTCTCTGGGCTGCCAGAACCGTCCCTGGACAACAGTCTCTGGGCTGCTAGAACCGTCCCTGTACAACAGTCCCTGGGCTGCTAGGTCCCTGTACAACAGTCTCTGGGCTGCTAGAACCGTCCCTGTACAACAGTCTCTGGGCTGCCAGAACCGTCCCTGTACAACAGTCTCTGGGCTGCCAGAACCGTCCCTGGACAACAGTCCCTGGGCTGCTAGAACCGTCCCTGTACAACAGTCTCTGGGCTGCCAGAACCGTCCCTGTACAACAGTCTCTGGGCTGCCAGAACCGTCCCTGGACAACAGTCTCTGGGCTGCCAGAACCGTCCCTGTACAACAGTCTCTGGGCTGCCAGAACCGTCCCTGGACAACAGTCTCTGGGCTGCCAGAACCGTCCCTGGACAACAGTCTCTGGGCTGCTAGAACCGTCCCTGTACAACAGTCCCTGGGCTGTTAGAACCGTCCCTGGACAACAGTCCCTGGGCTGCTAGAACCGTCCCTGGACAACAGTCTCTGGGCTGCTAGAACCGTCCCTGTACAACAGTCTCTGGGCTGCTAGAACCGTCCCTGTACAACAGTCTCTGGGCTGCTAGAACCGTCCCTGGACAACAGTCTCTGGGCTGCTAGAACCGTCCCCTGGACAACAGTCTCTGGGCTGCTAGAACCGTCCTGTACAACAGTCTCTGGGCTGCTAGAACCGTCCCTGTACAACAGTCTCTGGGCTGCTAGAACCGTCCCTGGACAACAGTCTCTGGTCTGCTAGAACCGTCCCTGTACAACAGTCTCTGGTCTGCTAGAACCGTCCCTGTACAACAGTCTCTGGGCTGCTAGAACCGTCCCTGTTCAACAGTCTCTGGGCTGCTAGAACTGTCCCTGGACAACAGTCTCTGGGCTGCTAGAACCGTCCCTGTACAACAGTCTCTGGGCTGCTAGAACCGTCCCTGGACAACAGTCTCTGGGCTGCTAGAACCGTCCCTGGACAACAGTCTCTGGGCTGCTAGAACCGTCCCTGTACAACAGTCTCTGGGCTGCTAGAACCGTCCCTGGACAACAGTCTCTGGGCTGCTAGAACCGTCCCTGGACAACAGTCTCTGGGCTGCTAGAACCGTCCCTGGACAACAGTCTCTGGGCTGCTAGAACCGTCCCTGTACAACAGTCTCTGGGCTGCTAGAACCGTCCCTGGACAACAGTCTCTGGGCTGCTAGAACCGGCCCCTGGACAACAGTCCCTGGGCTGCTAGAACCGTCCCTGGACAACAGTCTCTGGGCTGCTAGAACCGTCCCTGGACAACAGTCTCTGGGCTGCTAGAACCGTCCCTGTACAAGTCTCTGGGCTGCTAGAACCGTCCCTGGACAACAGTCTCTGGGCTGCTAGAACCGTCCCTGGACAACAGTCTCTGGGCTGCTAGAACCATCCCTGTACAACAGTCCCTGGGCTGTTAGAACCGTCCCTGGACAACAGTCCCTGGGCTGCTAGAACCGTCCCTGGACAACAGTCTCTGGGCTGCTAGAACCGTCCCTGTACAACAGTCTCTGGGCTGCTAGAACCGTCCCTGTACAACAGTCTCTGGGCTGCTAGAACCGTCCCTGGACAACAGTCTCTGGGCTGCTAGAACCGTCCCTGGACAACAGTCTCTGGGCTGCTAGAACCGTCCCTGTACAACAGTCTCTGGGCTGCTAGAACCGTCCCTGTACAACAGTCTCTGGGCTGCTAGAACCGTCCCTGTACAACAGTCTCTGGGCTGCTAGAACCGTCCCTGGAAAACAGTCTCTGGGCTGCTAGAACCGTCCCTGTACAACAGTCTCTGGGCTGCTAGAACCGTCCCTGTACAACAGTCTCTGGGCTGCTAGAACCGTCCCTGGACAACAGTCTCTGGGCTGCTAGAACCGTCCCTGTACAACAGTCTCTGGGCTGCTAGAACCGTCCCTGTACAACAGTCTCTGGGCTGCTAGAACCGTCCCTGTACAACAGTCTCTGGGCTGCTAGAACCGTCCCTGGACAACAGTCTCTGGGCTGCTAGAACCGTCCCTGTACAACAGTCTCTGGTCTGCTAGAACCGTCCCTGTACAACAGTCTCTGGGCTGCTAGAACCGTACCTGTACAACAGTCTCTGGGCTGCTAGAAACGTCCCTGGACAACAGTCCCTGGGCTGCTAGAACCGTCCCTGGACAACAGTCTCTGGGCTGCTAGAACCATCCCTGGACAACAGTCCCTGGGCTGCTAGAACCGTCCCTGGACAACAGTCCCTGGGCTGCTAGAACCGTCCCTGGACAACAGTCCCTGGGCTGCTAGAACCATCCCTGGACAACAGTCTCTGGGGTACTAGAACCGTCCCTGTACAACAGTTTCTGCGCTGCTAGAACCGTCCCTGGACAACAGTATCTGGGCTGCTAGAACCGTCCCTGGACAACAGTCTCTGGGCTGCTAGAACCGTCCCTGGACAACAGTCTCTGGGCTGCTAGAACCGTCCCTGGACAACAGTCTCTGGGCTGCTAGAACCGTCCCTGGACAACAGTCTCTGGGGTACTAGAACCGTCCCTGGACAACAGTCTCTGGGCTGCTAGAACCGTCCCTGGACAACAGTCTCTGGGCTGCTAGAACCGTCCCTGTACAACAGTCTCTGGGCTGCTAGAACCGTCCCTGTACAACAGTCTCTGGGCTGCTAGAACCGTCCCTGGACAACAGTCTCTGGGCTGCTAGAACCGTCCCTGTACAACAGTCTCTGGGCTGCTAGAACCGTCCCTGGACAACAGTCTCTGGGCTGCTAGAACCGTCCCTGTACAACAGTCTCTGGTCTGCTAGAACCGTCCCTGTACAACAGTCTCTGGGCTGCTAGAACCGTCCCTGGAC